>NW_020955458.1:435543-481483 GCF_003031625.1 Empidonax traillii | reverse complement strand
TTAAACTGATTAAACACTTTAACTATCACTCTCTCTTCTTCTCTAACAACACTTGTTGTAGAGGTACATGATTGACACAACCAGTAGAGACACATGACAGAAGAGAATGTGAGCCTGGAGAGTGGGGCAACAAACAACAGCTACTTGTCAAAAATGCATGATCAAAGAAGCCAGAGATTTCAGAGACTTCTGTTAAAAGCAAATAAACAAAATAGAAATAAACGCACACACACAAAGAGGTCTGCAGTTAGAATTTGCATAGGCAAAATATAATAGAGGGGAAAATGTCATTTTTCTCTACAGCCCTATGTGGTAGAACAAATTCCTTATGAGGTACTTACCTATAAAGTTTATGCAATTATGAAACTGAATATCTTAATTATTAATGAGCTGTTATTCCCCCAGCTCTGTGAAACTTCTGTCTCCTTTTATGTCATCAGTGACTAATAGAAAGAAGTCAAGCAAATTCTTCAGATAAAATAGTCTGGTCAACATCATATAAAACACCACTAAAGTGTTTTGTCTTTTATTGATAGCAATAAAACACTATGTATTGGAGAGCTTGTGAGATGGGTTTAAAACAAAATTTTAAAAGATAAGATAGTCTTAAGGGCTTGACAACCTGTCAGATTAGAAATCACAGAAAGTATGTGGTCTGCTTGAAGGATGTAAGTACAGAAACAAATAACTGCAATATAAGAAAAATATTAGAGAGTGTCCAAAGGAGGGCAACTAAGATGGTGAAGGGACTTGAAGGGAAGCTGTATGAGGAGCAGCTGAGCTCACTTGGTCTGTTCAGCCTTGAAAAGAGGAGACTGAGGGGAAACCTCATCACAGTCTAGAACTTCATCATGAGGGGAAGAGAAGGGGCAGGCACTGATCTCTTCTCTGTGGTGACCAGTGACAGGACCTGAGAGAATGGCCTAAAGCTATGCCAGGGGAGGTTTAGGTTGGATATTAGAAAAAGGTTCTTCACCCAGAGGGTGGTTGGGCACTGGAACAGGCTCCCCAGGGAAGTGGTCACAGCAGCAAGCTTGCCAGAGTTCAAGAAACATTTGAATGATACTCTCAGGCACATGGTATGACTCTTCAGGATGGTCCTGTGCAAAGCTAAGAGTTGGATCCAATGATCCTTGTGGGTCCCTTCCAACTCAGCATATTCTGTGACTCTGTGAATTAATTAGTATATTCCAAGGTAGTATTCACCAGCAGTGGCCATGTAGTATCTAATGCTAACTACATATTCATAGATTTTAAAATTAAAATAGACTTCTACTATCAACTGACCTTGTCTGCAATACAGTTTACAGACATTCTTTCTCTCTGTGTCACCTTGGGTTTCCTTACATTCAATTAAAAGTCTTCAAGGATGGAGAGAATGCATCTCAAAATACCTCAATAATGAATTGCAATAGGCATTCAGCTTCCAGCTAGAGGCTCTTGATCTGCTTTTATATTTTAAGAAAACCTTTAATGTCATAAATCCTTTCTCTAGGTGACTTGAAAAGGTGTATTAAGTTACCTCCTAACTTTTCTTTAATAATATAAGGAAGATTTGGGAGCCTCCAACAAAGATAGAGAGAGGCCATAAGAGCATATAGTGACAGGACAATGGCATAATGGCTTCAAACTGAAAGAGGGCTCATTCAAATTAGATATTAGGAAGAAATTGGTTACTGTAATGGTGGTGAGTCACTGGAACAGCTTTCCAGAGAAGCTATGGATGCCCCATTACTGGAAGTGTTTAATGCCAGGTTCGATGGAGCCAGGAGCAGCCAGGTCTAATGAAACGTGTTCCTGCCCATGGCAGGGGGGCCAGAACCAGATGACCTTTAAGATCGCTTCCATCTCAAGGCATTCTATGATTTTCAAATAACTGTGAGACACTTTTTCAGTTTCTGAAAGATATTGAAATATTCCTTCCAGTTGGGTAGGTCTTAACTTATGTCTACTGTTATCAACATTTGTATGTGAACTAGAACTGGCAGTCTGACATACTTTTACAGCTAACAGAGGTCAATAGGGTGTCTAAAGGTCCCATTCACTTGACCATTTTGGGACCCACGTTTTGCTATAAATGTTTATAATAGAAATCTGCTTAGATTTAATTACAGTTAGCAAAATCAGTCTTGCAATGTGTAAGTCTTGGTTCTGACAACATGGATGACAAATAACTTGTTAATATGTCTTAACTGTTTTTATTTTAATCAGTATAAATGACAAAACTGTTACTGCTATGAATCTGCAGTCATAGCAAGTACATGCTTGAGAACAACTGAAAAGGGCAATACTTTTAGGTTGTTCTTGCAAGCTGTCTGGTCCATGAACTAGGGTTTGTGAAAACCTGGATACATATGTGGAGTGCAGTTGATGCCCATCTTGGATTTTACCTTTTTAGAAGGATGTGTTTGAGGGGCACAGCTGAGCTTTGGAATGTGGTAGTACTTCAAGCATATTTAAAATTTCAAATATGACATTCACATTTTATTTGTATACGATAAAAATATTTTAAATATTTTAATATGCCTGCACGTTGTTGCCTTTCAGGGTAACAAGCTACAGTGTTCATTAAGGGGGGATATATGTTCTTAAGAGCACAAAGATTATTTTAACCCTTCTAGGAAAGAGATTCTCTAGGGAATAATAAAAACCTTCAAGAAACACAACAAATTCTTTAAGGGCAATTGTTTCAGTGGTTTCCACCCCAGTAACTACTAACAAATTCTACTACAGTAGGTCAAGATGCATGTGTCATATGTACGGTCATATGCATAGTCACAAACTCTGCTCTTGAGCACTGTAGTAATTTCTTACAGCTGGTAATGTTTAGGTATGTATGTATTTGAGAGACAGGACAGAGAAAACTCCTCTTTAATAGCACCTAATAAACAAACAGACCATATATACTTTGGTGAAGGGTAAATTTTAAAATGGGGCTTGACCTTGAAATAAATACTAAACTAATACTAAAAGAACATTAAAAGGAATAAAACACTGAATGGTTCCTTTTGCACTTTGTTTTTATGTGTTAATGTTCTTACTTAAGTCAATGTTGGACATGTGTATTTTCCTGAGTTTAAGTTCCAGTCATAGGTTTCTTGAGACATTAATCATCCCTTTGTGAGTTTTTCTTTTTCTCCTCTTTTCAGTACTAAGCTATATATTCATCACTAGTTTTTTGTTTTGTGAGTTTTGTTTTTTTCTTTGTTTGGGTTTGTTTTGTTTTAATGTGATTATCATAGGCTTTGTTTGTGCATTTTTGAAGTAAAGAGAAGCTGGACAAGCAGTAGAATTGCTTTATTTGGTTCCGTAATTTAGAGTCCTTTTTTTTTTTGAGGTAATGTTATTTGGGAGCATTTTTAAAGATAAAGTTATGCAGGTGTCTTAAAGTGCCTACATTTCTTTTACAATAAATTTGGAATCACAAATTTATTTACGGTGAATAATGAGTTTCCAGACTAATGTAAAGACCCAGGGGATGTTCAGGAAGAGAGATTTGGATTTTTTTCTCTCAGAATATTGTGTACTTTTCTTTGGATTCTAATCATTGCCTAAAATGCCAACCACATATATTGAACAGGAAATGAAATATCCTATATCATTAGTTACTGAGCTACGTAATCATATGTTCTTTTTCTGTTCTGAGGACTAGAAAAGTGTTCTAGGACATGGAACAGGAAGAAGAACCTCTAAAAATCCCTCCTAGATAAGAGCATTAGTACATACCAACAAGTTAAATAATTATTTTTTAACTGAAATTTTGTGTCGTTGTTCTGTTATAGACACTCCATTGTATACTTAGATAGTCAGAGCTTACCCATCAAACAAATATTCAGGAGATCTAGATGGTTAAGATACCTACTCCAAAATCCTCCTTGCATTTAGGCACCACAACAGCACTGAGCTATTCACCTATACCAAGGCTATTTAGAAACTCACAACTCGAGGCACCTAATAAATTCTGCCAGGAATTTTGCAGTGTACTTTTGAGTTAGAAAGTGTCTACATTTTGTTTATTTTCCTCGGTTTTTTTCTTTTTTCTTTTTTTTTTTTTTTTAGTTTTTGTGACACCTTAAGGGATATGTCTATCCACTTCCCAAAAGATTTTGATAACTAGAAAAGTAATAGTCCCAAAATACTTATGATCTTCCTTTAAACTCATACAATCATAACAAGAAAGAAATTATATGTCAGACAAGCTCTATTTCAAATTACACAAAGTACGGATAGTCAAAATGGTTTAATTTCTACTTTCTAATTTCTTGTATTAGACTTAACTGTATTGGCAAAATATTCATATCAAAATACTTGTGCTAATGAAACAAATTAGTTCCAAGCCTTTAAGTTTTATAGCATAACTGCTAAATGACAAAAAATGTGGAATTCACATATAAGTCAGTTAAAGCATGAAGGACTCCATGTTCTCAAATTAGCAATAATACTGTTCGTTTTTATAGCATCTTTCATCTTGGAATATCAAGAGGTGTAATAGATATTACTGATTCCTTCAAAATAATTAATGAAGTAAAGTTGCAGATAAGAAGTTACTATATTGACATTAAAGGTGAAAAATGCTGGAACGGAAGCAAATCCAAAAAGTAAATGAGGTTCCTCTGGTTTTCTTAGAGTAGTCCTTACATCAGAAGTTTGCAAAAGTGCCATTAATGTGACTGAGATAATAGCAACATGTAATACTGAGAACGGACTTGGATTGCAGGTTTAATTTTCAACAGCCGTATGCAGAATGATTGCTTTATGAACAGGAAAAAAGTACTCTATTCACACAAGGCTAGTGAAACATTTGGTCCTAGGACATTTTGTTAAATCAGTTGAATGCAAAAATATTCATGATCTATTGCAGATATTTAAATCTGAATAGATCTAATTTAAAAGATGACATAACTATGCTTGAATTGGTTTTGACATGTATTATTCATCTTTTTCATCCTTTTCCATTTGCAAGCAAACTGATAGCAACTTTTACATATTTACATGCAGCAGAACAATATCAAATTCACTTGCAACTCTTAAATGTCATCAGTGATCCTTTTGAAAGGAACAAAAGGGTAATTTGTATAAAGGGTAATATCTCCCTCGATGTTGTTTTATGACATGTCATGACCTGCCTGAAAACCATAATTATCTTTAGGGAATAACTGTAATCTGATTAATAGGCTTTCATGAGTTGGAACTGCCTGAAGTTTGGACTCACATTTAGATCTCTTTGTCAGAAAAATAAATCCTAGATAATTATCCTGAGTCCAAAGGATCAAAATTAAATTCAGTATACTAGATACTAGAATAGAAATAATCTTTCTTGAAATTTTTAAATTACATTCTTTCACTTTTTTTCCTTGAAAAAGAAGTCATTATTGCAAGAAAGAAAGTCTTTTATTATCATTTTAGATGACTGCAGAAATAAGAGTATGAAAGTTTGTCAACAGATCTAAAGAATGGACTGCATGTAGCCTTTTTGGTTAGTGAAGGTACATACCAAGAAAGTTTCTGGTTTGGTTATGGTTTGGGTTCTTTTTTGTCAGGAAAAGGTCACTAATAAATGCAGTCGATGCATTCTGCACTTCATCCCTTGGCATGCAACCTCCTAACTGAAGGGAAAAAAACCCTAATGATTCTAGAAATCTTGAATCTCTATCAAATAACAGTCTTCTCATTCTCCTAGAAATGGGAACTTAGTCAAAGCTCTAATGGCAAGTTCTAAACATAATAAAAGCAGTTTGAGTCATAGTGACAATATGTTGTCTTCAAACAAAAAAATTCAAATCCATTCTGAGCAGCTTTTCCCCTGGAAGTCCCTTGCTATAATCAGAAAAAATTTGTAGAGCCAGGTTTAAGGCAGAGTATTAATTTATAATTACTATATCTAATAATTACATTTTTCTTTCTGAGGTTATGCTTAGAATTCTTCTAATAGGCTGTGAAATTCTTATATGCACATAGCTTCTGTGTTTGCAAAATAGAAATTGCACACATGAACAACAGTGAACATAGTTTCTTATCCTTAGAAATACAACAAAATATAAATGTTAATATGTTAAATTACTTTTTGCCAATTTATTATTTCAGACTGAATGAACTGTATGTGGAATCAAGTCCTGGTACATTAAAGAATTATCTTGTTCTAAAAGAGATCCTTTTCTGTATTTCTTCTCAGATGTTTGGGTTTGCTTTCTTTTTTAATCCAGGGACTTTCTTGTCTCAGGTTGTAGGTGTCTTCCTACAAAATAGTCCTTGTGAAAATAAACAGATTACCAGTCCTATGGTTAAGCAACAAAAGAAACATGAAATTGTTAGAAAAAACACTTAGTAATATAGTAATGAAATTACACATTGCAGTTGCAGTTTTATATGTTATTAGGTACTTAGCTATTTAAGGGACAAAATTAAGAATCCATTACTTTTTGTAATAAAACTATGACATCAGGTTTTCCACAGTGTACTGACAAACATTAGTCTTTAGCAATATCTATAAAAATACATGGGGAAGGTCATAGGTCATTCTCTGACCCTTGAGGGAGAACCATAGGTTTTTTCCATAGGATTGAAGTGTCTCCTTCTCCCTGAGAAAGATGGTATTACCAATACACTACTGGGTAAGTTTCCTAGCTTATGTTTTTTCCCCAAATCCTCCCTGTGTATTATGCATCAAAATGCAAAACTATGGATCGTCACCTACCAGTGCTCCAGGTCTATTTCTTTGCCCTTTGTTCACTAGTATAGATATTGTCTCTGGAGTATATCATGTGAATATTCATGATGATGTTAACTGCCAGTACTTTAAAAGGTTTATCCACCTTTCACCCCTTTTTTTGGAGCTGGGTGAATCTCTAGAAGTTCAATGGCAAATTGTTACAATTGTTTCTTGTGATCTTAAAAGCACTGGTGTTTTAACACTACCTAGTTAAAACATATACCAAGATACTAGAAATATTCAGTTAGAATTGAGCCATGCAATTGCATGCACACATATACACACAAATTTCACCTCAGAGACAATATTCAAAGGCTGTAGTGCTTTTATTTTTTCATATAATACATTTACTTGCAAGACTGACCTCAAACTTATCTTTTGCCCCAGCAGTCTGTATCTTGTTTTCAAGGAAACATGCTTATTCTGTGCCTCATAGTAAAGACTAGATATTTTTTGGAGATTCAGTTTCCTGTTATGCAAGAGTTAGGAAAGAATTCATGTGTTTTGACTTTTAGCATTTAAAATTAAAGGATAAATTATGTCAGACTCAAATTACCCAAAGTGAAGAGACTTCAACATGTTCACTTCTTTTTTCATTCTTCTTTTGTTGCTATTGGTTTTTCTTACTTTTTCTGACTTGATAGAGAGTGATGAAAATTACAAAATACAGATAAATTTTGAAAATAGTAAAATATGGAATATTCTCAAGAAGTATTTTGCTCATTTTAACACACTACTCAGATGACATCTGCTTCATAATTAGATGAATAATTCTGAGAATTGAATTCATGGGACAAATACTCATATTTTAACGTCCAACTTCAACATTCCTTTATGCAGTCTTAAAACTTGCTTTCATGAACATCCTGCCAATAAGCTTATTCAATGAAATATTTGCAGACAGCTAGCACAAAGGGGATGCAAACTCAGCTTACGCATACTGCCATCTCTTATTTAGGCAAGTACATAAAGACATTTTTTGAGATATTAAGCAAGCTGTACAAGTCATTGACCTATATAATTCACAGAGCCACACCAGAACAGACTTCTGTCAGTGGCAGATAGACTTGTTGTTAAACAGTCCATCATGTCCTCAGCATGTATATCAGTCTCAGTGTCCAGTAGAAGTATGTGACAACAACAAGCCTGTCATCCTAACTGCTAGACCAAATTTTATGTTAGCTTTATGTGAAGATAAATGATTCAGAGCAAATAACTTGGATCACAATGAGCTGGCAGTTCAGAGTGCTTTAGGGAAGATATTTACTGAAATTAATTTATGCTTTAAGAGTATGAACGGTCAGTCAGAAAAATGTGCATAATATAAGCTGTCTTAAAATAGTCATTTTTATTTTGGGGTAAAGCTTATACATCAATTTCCATATTAAACTTGTGTTTAAGTAAGGAGTCATCCATAATCTGCTTGTAATATAATCCCTAAAGGAATATGATTTAAAAAGACAATGTTGTTATTTAAGTAATTTTCTCTTTATCTTTTTCACCACATAGGTAGTTTTAACTGTTAGACTGCCATGAAATATTTTTGCTATTGCTAGGTCTATGATGTGTGAATATATAAGATCTTAATAATTAACTTACTAAAATAACCAAACACTGTACTCTTCTAGAAAAGTTCAAGTACTTCTATGAGAGAATATCAATGACATTATTGATAATACAGACCAAGTAGACCAGCTGTAATAAATTATGACCCAAATATTTTCCTTTATAGAAAATATTCTCTCTTATTTATATATTTGCGGTGATAAATTAAGAAATTTTTTAACAAAAATACTAATATTCATCTTCAAACAGTATGATTTTTATGTAAAGCTCAGTCAGATTTTCTGTAGTTCACACTGCCCAGTGTATCACTTGGGTCACAAAGATCTAAGATAGCATTTGTTCTGTGCTGGTTTATCCTACAGGTCTGGGCATTTGGCCATGGATCAAGATATGAGTCATGAGATATTAGTAACTCAGCTGTTTTCTCACCAGCATCTGTCCAAGATAGACACTTTCTCAATTTCACATTCTGAGCAAGGTTTCACCACCTTATATTCCTTCTCAGAAGGCAGACTCTACACCTCACCTCAACCCTAGAAATTCATGCACTCAGTATGACTTGTTACATCCCCTCTTCAGGAACATCTGAGAGTCAGAGCAATGACATAAGACCTCTCAGAAGTATGCACAGCATGATCACTGCCATTAGGAATGCAAAAGATGCCCATCGTTAATCTGGATATGACGTCTGAGGGATTCCTTTTGGAAACACCGTAAAAGTCTTGCTTATTTTCTCCTTTAGAATATCACCTTCCCATAGACAAATTCTTGATATGGAGGGACCTCATTTTACCTTCTATTCACCTCACTCTAAAGATTTTATTAATCTTTCTATTGTACTCCTTTTAATTAGCACATTTTTGGCTCCAACATTTGTCTCTGACAGAGCCTTAACAAATAAACTAGTAGAATTTTATGTAACTTTTCTGTAAGACAGAAACATAACACAGCCTCCTTACATGAATTAAGGTATGTACTTTTTTTTCTCCCTCTTCTCTCTGATGTATCTGATTAACATTTCTATTGTATAACTTAATTAGTACATCCGTGGTTTCAGGCTGCTTGGCTCTGGTATAACTTTCTAAAGGTAAATTGATCAAAACATAAATATAATTTTGTATATATGCAGCCTTCATTTTCAGTTTATAATTAACATTGTTCTGTAACCATCACCTGACATCCACCAAAGTGGTAAACAGAATAGGATGTAATGAGTAAATCTCCTTCTTTCATTATCAAGTCAGTCCTTGGTTTTGTATGGTCCATGCCTGGGTTTCCCACCACAGGAAACAAATGAGGTTTCAGTTTAATTTCAAAAAGGATAGAACATAACCAGATTCATAACAACAATTGCAGTATAGAGGTATTTCTCTGAAAGCAAGCATTAAAATATTTTGCCAAATATAAGTAGACACAATTTTTTAAGTATGGAAGAAATAAGCTTCAAAAAGCTTGAAAGTGTATCAAATAAGCTTGCTACAAATCAATGAATAATGAAAAAGAGGAAAGGAACTCTTTTAAGAAATATGTCTAAACTAACATTGCCATCATCCTCATGGCCTAACTCAACAAGATCTAAGTTCCTTTGGAGTAAACAGGACTGGTGCATGTGTCTCAGAGCCCTGTACTATTTAGAAAGGAATCATGAATATAATGAGGACAAGTAACCTTGATTATAGTGTTACTGAATTGAATGGTACATATAATTACAAGTGATGATGATGTGTGGCTATGAAATGTATCATGTTAAGATTCTTTTTCTTGTTTTTTGTAAAAAGTTTCTAAATGATAGGGAAGAAAATTTTAATTTGGCCAATCAATTTAATATGAAATATGAAAAATATCTAATAAGTGGAATTGTGTCATTACGAAACATAATTTATTTGTAATAAAAACTATTAAAATAAAAAATTTAAATAAAAATGCTTACTTCAAATGCAGTCAAAAAACATTTTCATTTACATTATGATGATCATATTGTAATAGCATTTCTTGCCTTTTTTTTTGACAAAAAAAAAAATCCCAGATCTATTACTATGACATTACACTAATGTACATATTTATTCTGATATAATCAGAGACCCAAATGTGAAAGCCAAGAAACTCCCAGAAAGATTGACAATCTGGCTTATTTAACAAAATTAAAATAAAATATAGTGCAATGTTATGCATATTTTCAAGAAATATCAGAAAAATAAAATTCAGCTATCTCCCAATTTAATTTTTTTTCTCCACAATTTTTGTGTGACTGTAAACAATTCTTTTCTTCTTAAAACATTGGCATTGAAGATGAACCTGATAAGCAGCTGAGCCCAATGACCAATTTAGAGGTCAAATTCAAGGTGAGTTAAAACCCTTCCTGATTCTGTATATACTTGAAAAAAAAAAAAAGATATGGATATAAAATGTGCTACGTGCCCAGAATTCTCCAGCTAGTTGTAACTAGAATTGTCAAGACTTTTTCCTTTTTTATGACTGCATCACATAAAGTAGTTGGCTTTATGTCTACATCTTGAGAAGTGCCTGAACCAGTTTTTTACCACCCATGCTACAGGAGCTAATTATGTCAGAGCACCAGTCACATCATTTTTTCTTTTAAGTCCGTGGTAGAATAACACCTGGTAATATATAGGGGTACTGATAGGGATGTAGCTAATTTTTGTGCTCAAGTTTTGCACAACAGATTAGTGATCAGAGGTTATGTTAAAGGTGGAAGAACACTAGATTCTGTGTCCTCTTAAGTCTCTAAATACTATTCTGGATTCAAATTTTAATTATTCCTTTCCTAGGAGAAGAACAAACCATCCCTCTGGGAAAGAAGAAATGCATGTTCTCCACCCTTGCTAAATCTGTAGAATCACACAGACAGATATGAAATACTTTTATGGAAATGAAATACATATGGAAGGTAGAAGAGGGGTCATGACATGGTAGCCAGATGATTGAACTACTAATTTGAGAACAAGGAACCCCTTAAATCTGATTTCTGCTTTTATAACTGTTTATATGTTTCCCATTCCATAATTTAGAAATAAAATAAAGTAAATTTTAAAGAAATTAATTGATGAATGGTCTCATCTGTGTGTTAAGAGTCGAGGAAATTCTTATGCTTATTCTCTCTCATCCCATAAATCTTCAATTCTCAGCTGCAGTTTCAAAGTGCTGTCAGAGGATATGGAGAGAAATCTCCCCATCTTTCCACTGGTTAAGTCATTCTCCTGGGAAATACAGGTTTGAACTGCCTCAGGCTGAAGAAGCCACAGAAATGAGATCTTTCACATCTTGAATATGTGCTCTAGGCTATCATATGAAAGGTGGACAACACTAAAACTTTCAGAAATGTTTTAAAGGAGGCAAAGGGGGAAAAGATCCAGTTCTCCACACAGAGAAAGACTGTCAACCTCAAAGGAGAAAATTTCACCCTCTCAATCACCATCTTAAATAACCAGTGAATTTTGGGCAGTGAAGGAAATGCCTGAGTTCCTTCTGCTGTTTTCCATTGGTTAATATGTGTGTTTTCCTTCCTATGCTGGCTAGTGGAAATCATGTTTCCTAGCCTTGAATTCTTTCTTTAAAATGCACATGGAAGTTTAGCAGCTGATGAGAAATTCTAAATTTTATTCTGGGAGCCAAATGGTTGCATATAGATATGGCCCTCTCATTTCCCTAGAATGGTTCTGATACTAGTTTTTTGTTGGGAGTAATCTGGATGAGGAACAGGAGTTTAGAAGGTGGAAAGAAATGACTTCTGGCAACATAGGCCAGACAGCATCAGGCATACAGACTGTTTGTTAGATTGTGAGCTCTCTCTCCTGCTGGGGGAGAGCAGGTTTCTCTGATTGGCTAATGTCCAGTCAGGGACAGTTAGTTTTCCCAATTAAGAACTTAGTAGTTATCTAGAAGATGCATGTATCCCCTCTATTAAGTGTATCAATCTTAAATTCTATCCAATGCCCTGTCCAAGTTTATATATACCTATCCCCTTTTTCCAGAACCTTCCTTATCTGTATATAAAAACCGTCCATTTTGTAGAATAAAGTTAGATCAGCCTTAGCACCTACAGCTGGTGTCTCTGTGTGATTTGACCTCTGAGCTCAGCTGATACACCACCGGGCACAATGAGAGAAACCACAGCTCAGCTGTGAACCCACTGGTCCAGAGAAGACCCCAAAACCCCAAACCATGATAGATTATGGCATTTGGATTTTCACATCTGATTGGGGTTAAAATTTGTGAAACGTACAGCTGACACAGGGTAGGAGAATTTTTCATACCCTGCGGAAGATTTTTCCAGGTATACCTCCGATTGTTTTTTATTTTCTATGTGCATTTTCTCATGAGTATGAAGAATTCTCAGTGCAACTCTAGGTCCACTTTCTTTCCCTGATGGATTACTTGTCAAAAACTATATTTACCTAAACAAGATAGGATCTTCTGCTACTTCTGTGGTCAGTGGAGACAGACTGACAATTAGAGAGCAATTCACCTCCTCAATAGATTATTTTATTGAAGTCAGTGATAAGATATGCCCAGCTCTCTTTTGAGATTATAAGGAGAATGTCAAAATTTAAACTATGCAGGTGTGTCTCCTGACCCCAATGGGCTGCAGGGGCACAGCTGCTCCACCATGGTCTGCACCATGGGCTGCAAGGCCTGAGCTCTGGTGCCTGGAGCACCTCCTGCCCCTCCTTCTGCACTGACCTTGGTGTCTGCATTTTTGTTCTCATGTTCTCACTTCACTCTTCTCTGGCTGGAGTTTTTTCACCTTTACAACAACCTTCTGCTCTTAAATATGTTCTCATGGTACTGTTACTATCACTCCTGATTGGCTTGGCATTGGCCAGCAGCAGGAAGCCCATCCTAGAGCCGGCTGGCATTGGCTCCACTAGACAGGGGAAGCTTCTAGCAGAAGCTACCCCTGTAGTCCACCCCCCCACCCCCTCACTCCACCGCTACCAAAAGCTAGCCACAGAAACCCACTACAGCATTATTCTCAGATAATTTTTGCCCATTTTCAGACACCTTTGTTCAGTCTCAGTATCTACACAGAGCAAATGCCCTGTTTTTTTTTCAGGTAAGTTGGTTAACATCAGTGGGTCATTAGCAGGGGGTTGAGTCTTTGTAGACGTGGTCATCCAGTAAGGCAGGGGGCACATATCACCTGGTCTTTCAGTCAGCTTGAAAAAAAACAACAACAGCAGAAATTTCATAGCACTATAAGCAGTTGAGAACAGTGACGTGCAAAAATAGGAGTAGGAAGCATAAAAAAGTGGCAGTACTATCATCATCACATATGACCCAAGCGTTCACTACATCCAAACTCTTCTGTTTTAACAGAATTGCATGCTGTGTTTTCCTAATAAAGTAAATATATGTGTGTATTTATGAATGTAAATAAACTGGAAACTAGAGGTTTCATTTCATTTCTTTTTTCCTGCCATTTTTGCTGAGTTCTGCACATGCATAGGTGGAAGAAGCAAAAAAAGTAAATGGGGCATTGAACTAGAATGAGTCTCTCTTTTCCAATAATTTTGTTGATTCTAGAGTCATATGCTTTCTAATACTCCAAATGAGTAATGTGATCAGGCAGGGGTACATCTTGTCTTCAGCTAGACTTCACATGGTATATGTATTTGATGGCTACATCTGAGCTTATTGTCTAGATTTCAACTATTGAAATAATGAGAAAGGTGCAGTTAGAGGCAGTAACACAATTAATTTTTAAATAAGTATATAAAATTACTTCTCTGAACTGAACCTTGGAGAATTCTGCTTGTATTCATTAATGATAGAGAGAGCTCAGTTCATCGGTACTAATGACAAGATCTAGTACAGAAGCTTTATAAAATAATTTGTGATAAATCGTGCTCTAAATTGAGACTGTTTTATTTTCTCTCATTATAGATTCATAAAATCACAGAATATACCAAGCTGGAAGGATCATTGAGTCCAAATCTTGTCCCTGCACAGGACCAACATCAAGAGTCACAGCATGTACCTGAGAATACCATCCAAATACTTCTTGAACTCTATCAGGCTTGGTGCTGTGACCACTTCCCTGGGGAGCCTGTTCCAGTGCCCAACCACCCTCTGGATAAAGACTCTTTTTCTAATTAACTGGCTTCCCGTGATCAGCTGGGTGCGTTACCTTATCATAAAAAATATTCAACCTAAACTTCCCCTGAAACAACTTTCCCAGCCTCCAGTCACAACTCTCCAGCCCTATCATTGGTCACCACAGAGAAGAGATCAGTGCCTGCCCCTCCTCTTCCCCTCACAAGGGAGTTGTAGGCTGCAGTGAGGTCTCCCCTCATTCTCCTCTTCTTCAGACTGAACAGACAAAATGACCTCAGCTGCCTCCTCATACGGCTTCCTCTCAAGGCTTCCACCATCTCATTGCCCTCCTTTGGACACTCTCTAACAGCTTAATATTTTTCTTCTATTGCTATGCTTTGGCTGATGTCCCCCCAGATGTGGTTAGCCCTCCTGGATGCCAGGGCACTACTGGCTCATATTCAACTTGCTGTTGACCAGGACACCCATCTCCCTTCTTGCAACACTGCTTTTCAGCATCTCATTCCCTAGTCTATACGTACATCCAGGGTTGCCCCATCCCAGGTGCAGAATCCAGTACTTTCCCTTGTTGAACTTCATATGGTTGGTGACTGCCTTGGAGGGAGTCAGCAGCTCCTCCCAGTTTTGTGTCATCTGCAAACTTGCTTAGTATCCCCTCTAGTTCTGTGTCCAAATCATTTATGAAGATATTGAAGAGCAAAGGGCCCAAGATGAGCCCTGTGGAACCCCACTAGTGACAAGTCACCAGTCTGATGTTACCCCATTCCCTATTACACTCTGTGCTCAACCCATGAGCCAATTGCTCACCCACTGCATGATGTGTTTATCCAGCTGTGTGCTGGACATTTTGTTCAGAAGAATCCTGTGAGAGACAGTATTGAAAGCTTTGCAGAAATCTGAAAAGACTGCGTCAACTGGCTTCCAGTGATCAGCTGGGTGGGTTACCTTATCATAAAAAGAAATCTGATTTGACAAGCATGACTTGCCTCTCATGAAGCCATGGTGGCTGTGACCAATAACCACATTGTCTGTCAGGTGTTTTTCAATACCTTCCAGAATAGTCTTCTCCATAACTTTACCAGGCACTGAAGTGGGACTGACAGGTCTATAGTTTCTGGGGTCCTCCTTCTTGCCCTTCTTGAAAATTGGGACAATGTTCACCAGCTGTCCTTCACTCTAAAAACCACTCTTCTCTCTCTCTCTCTCCAAACATAGTTTTCACTGGTTTTATTTTATTTTTTTTTTGGTTGCCTAGCAACTCATACTACTCATTTAAAAGGCACCATGTCGTTTTGGATATCGACCTGTTAAAACAAGTCCAGAGGAGGACCATGAAGATGATTAGAGGGCTGAAGCACTTTGCCTATGAGGAAAAGCTGAGACAATTGGGGTTGTTCAGCCTGGAGAAGAGAAGGTTTCAGGAGGACCTAATTGCAGCCTTCTAGGACTTGAAGGGACTCTACAAGAAAGATGGAGAGAAACTTTTTACAAGGGCATGTAGTGATACTACAAGGGGGAATGGCTTCAAACTGAAAGAGATTGGGTTAGATTATGTATTAGAAAAAAACTATTTAATATGAGAGTGGTGAAGCACTGGCACACATTGCCCAGAGAAGTTGTGGATGCCCCATTCTGGGAACTGTTGAAGTCATGGTTAAATGGTGCTCTGAACAAACTAGATTATTGGAAAGTGACCTTACCACTGCAGGGGGGTTAGAAATAGTCCTTTCCAACCCAAGCCATTTTATGCTTCCATGTTTCTTTCCCACCTTCATTTTCCAGGTCATATATTACTGGTTTATACTTTCCTCTCCTCTTAAGGGAGTTCTTCTACTCCTTTTTCTTATAACTTCCATACAATATTTATTTTGTTTCTTCAAGTTCATTCTGAGTTGAAGATGAATTTACAGTCAAGTACTTATTCATCCAAATGCAGAAACTTAAATTAGCTGCTTGCTAACTAATCACCCAGATGAGCTAATCTTAATTTAGTTAGAGAGTATCTAAACTTTATAGTACTTTCTAGTTGCTAAAACATCTACTGGTCTTTACCCCAAAAAGCAGTCTATAAACAAATTAGTCTGCTGAACTGAAGGCTAATCTCTACTTTCATTGAAACAGAAATATCTTAGGATTTCACATTTATTATTTCCTTAGTTCCTTCCCTGTAAAAACTAGCAGTGCTATAGGGAAGGTAAAAGATGCTTTCTGTCCTCTCTCCACTGCATTTCTTTCAAGAACAGAGGAAAGACAGATATCTGTCACAAAGCATTATTTGGCTGTTTGAAAATATCAGAGGTTCTTGTCAGTTTTCATTTAGGGGAATCCAAAGTTTTTGATACTTTAAAAAGTAGAAGTTAGGAATGTGTCAGCATTTTGGAAGTTTTTATTCTAATTTTGTTTTTATTGTAGGAGAGTAATAATAATACTGCAATGTCCACAGGTAGACCATAAAACAAGCAGACTAATTCCTCATTAAAGACTTGACTACAATTTCTATAATTATTGGTGGTCAATGGGGTACTAAAAAAAAATCAGAAATGCCAGATAAGCATTATCTCATTTTTGTATGATCATGAGTAAATCCACATCTTTTCTGTTGATATAATTTGCTCAAACTATGATAATGCCTCACATATGTGACCATCCTATTACAATTAAAAAATACACACAATTCATGTAATGTATTTTAAATAGATTAAAATTCCCTAACTCTTAGAACTTAAAGCATAACTAAATAGAAAATTATCATCAAATCAACTGCTTCTTCTGAAATGATGTAGTAGTCTGTACTTTTTCCGGTGCTAGCCTACTTTTTATTAATTGTACTGAGAAAAAGAATGAGTAAAAATATTGCAAGAGACATGTAAGATTGACAAAAAATATTTATAGAATTGAAAGACTAGGAAATATAAAGCACATAGTTAAACTGATAGATTCCCATCCATCTTTTCAAATTTGGAGTATGGTGTCTTCCAAAGCATCATACTAAATTACAAATCATAAAATTGCCCATACCATTCCATCATGCTGTGTAGTCATTCTTGAGCAATCTGCTTCTCTTTATCAAGCCAAAGAACACAACATGACATGAATGGCCATTTCTTCCAAACAAGTTGTATTATTTAGTTTATTAAGTGTTCATTTCTGATCACTACAAGAACCATTGTACCATTTCATTTCAAAACCTGTATCTGGGTCATTGTTTTCTGAAAGTTTTTCATATTTGATACATAAAAACATATTATATACACATCTTGTGTGGTCTGATTGCTGGTTTTAGCAATTTTTATACACAAATATATATATATAAATTGTTTGCAAGTTACTAGGCAACAGCTATGCCAGATTAATCCCATTCATGACCTTCTGAGCCAAATCACTGTGTAATGTGAAATGTTAGTTGATAAGGTTTTTCCGTTCAGTCCTTCACATTAATGAAAGACTCCTTTGTCCTCAAAAGATAGTTAGAGGTCTTCAAATTGACCTATGCTTGTCTCAGTATTCATTACCTAGTATTTGACAGGAATGCTACTGATATGAAATACAAGGATGGTAATTGCATGTGCATAACGATTACAAGCTATTATTGCAATTGTTTAAAACTGCAAAGGTTTAGCAACTTCCACAACAACAGCAACACAACAGAAATTAGTAGTGTTCACAGTTATTCCTGTAATGGTTAGTGTTTAAACCAAACATTCATATAGATTGTCGACACCTAGTGAACCTGTTCTTTTACAGTAAGTGACTGAGTTTCCTCTCTTTGTCAAATCAGAGGGCAGGAATACTGGGAGGTTTACAGAAATATATTACATTCATCCCATTTAGAAGTCTGTGTACGAGATATAATTTTTTTCACTCTATAATATTAAATCATCATTTTAACATTTTTTCACTCTATAATATTAAATCATCATTTTAACATAGCAGAAGACAAGATGTTATAGGAAATGCTTCAGAGACCACATTGCATAGGTTAATATTATTTTTTAAAATTTAGAACACATTTTAATTTTTGTTCACTAGGATGTGCATAATTTTTTTTTAATTATTTAGTTTGCATCACTTTTAAAATACAGTAGATTCGAGCAAAACTACAGAAAATTAGGCAAACTGTAAAAAACTCTAAAATACTGAAGTTGTCTTTAAGTAGCTGGGCAGATATATAATTACCTGTTTGTTTTTCATAAAAGAAAGCCGGTATTTTATTTGTGGTTCATTTAGCAAATCAGTGTAAGCCCGTATGTATGTTTCAAGTGCATTAGTTACTGATAATGATTTATTCTACTGATCTACATTAGAAGAGTTTTATAATGGCCACATTAAAACTAGGATGCAAATGACATTACATTTCTAGATATTTCAATTATCTGAGTGTGGGTAATTCTCAGAAAGAAGTCTGAAAATTTCTATGAGGTGTCTCAGTTTAAAGCCATATAATGTCCCTGAGCAATGTACACAATTGCCATTGAAGTCACCATTGTGATTAGGACCAATAAGTAGTTTTATTTGCAATGTTATAAGCAATGTTACACATCAGCTTTGTTGTATTTCACAGAGGGGGAAAAAATATTAATAATATGCCTCTAAAATCACGCTTTCTTCCAAGAGCCTGAAAAAGTAGAATCATACAATCCTTAAAGTTGGAAAAGACCTTTAAGATCACTAAGTCCAACCATCAGCCTAGTACCACCATTAAACCATGACCTGAAGTGCCACATGCACACATTTTTTAAACACTTCCAAGGATGGTGACTCCACCCCTTCCCTGGGCAGCCTAGTCCAATGCTCTAAAATGTTTTCCAGGAGAAAACTTTTCCTGATAGCCAATCTAAGCCTCCCCTGACATAACTGGAAGCCATTTCCTCTCATCCTGTCACTTGTTACCTGGGAGAAGAGACTGACATCCACCTCACTATAAACCCCTTTCAGGTAGTTGTAGAGTAGCAATAAGGTCACTTCTGAGCCTCTTTTTTTTTTCCAGGCTAAACAACTCCAGTTCCCTCAGATGCTCATCATCAGACTTGTATTCCAGACCCTTCACCAGCTTGGTTGCCTTTCTCAGGACACACTCCAGCATTTTAATGTCCTTCTCATAGCAAGCGATCCAAAACTGAACACAGTATTCAAGGTGAAGCCTCATCCGTGCTGAGTATGGGAGACAATCACTGCCCTGGTCCTGCTGGTGATACAAGCCAGAATGTCATTAGCCTTCTCAGCCACCTGGTCACTGCTGGCTTATGGTCAGCAGGCTGTCAACCAGCACACCTAAAACATTTTAATTCACTGTGAGGAGAGGGGGGGTTGTTATTTTATACTTACAAAAGACATTTCTCACCCAACGTTCTCATTCTTGTATCGGACTGAATTTATAAGTGCAGGTTTTGACATGAAAATGTTTATTAAGAATAATTTAAAAAATAATAAAAATTTAAAAAATAAACTAATATTCCTAACTGGAATCCCTAACAATATTCCTAACAGTCCTTGTTCCAGCCAAGACAGAGTTAGTTTTTGCAATAGCCAGGAGGGAGAATAGTCAAGACCCAGAGGTTACTCTATACCACTTCACATCATTTTCCAAGAACAAGGAGAAGGATTTGCTTCTGAGTCGAGGTAGCTTGGTGGAAGGAACTGTTGGGTATTGTCAGGGGGCTTCTGCAGGGAATGAGCAATAATGTTTCCTTTCTTGTATCCTCTGCCATTAGTATTGTTGCTGTTACTGTTCATTTTCTTATCTCATTGCTGTTTCCAGTAAATTGTTCTTATCTCAACCCATAATCTTTACCTTTTGTGCCTCCAATTCTCCTCTCCAGACTGCTGCAGAAGAGGGGGAGGGGATGGAAGAAGTGAGTGAGCAGCACATGGTTTCAGTGGGAACATTAAACTGGAGAATACCCTTCCTAAACCAAGACACTAATTCACTGACTGTTACTTATTTTCTTTATGAAGTTTGAGGAAGGACTAGGAAGATGAGAAATAATAATTCATTTAGAAAAAAACCCCAAAACAATAGCAATAGAAATTAATTAAAAAAGATGTTTCAAAATATTTTTTTTTTGTTTTCTCTATGTACAGTTCTTCAAATGAGTATCAGGTCAAACCGGTCAGTGATGGGTCTGGAATTTGGGCAAGTGCTTTATTTCTTCTTTTAAGGCTAAGGTAAGGACATTCAATCGAACGGGTAAAAGAAGGTGCAGACTATAGTGGCTTTAATTCTTTCATTATTTACTGTAGACTTTGTCATTTGTTCATCATCACTTGCATTGAAATAATCTGTCCTTCACACTTGAGTATTTTTGTATTTATTTATACTGGCAAAGTTTTAGATTTTTGGTGATCACCTCTTCAGATAGAAGACTGCATAGATTACCTCTTTCAGGTTTAGTGTACGTCCAAATTAATGTCATATCTGTAACAAAATGGTATGCTCTCCTGTTGTCGAACACTGCAGGGCCAAGGTTGGCAAATTAGTTAGTATTAGCATATAGACCTTCTGGCAGGAAAAGAAAGCTTTCTACTTGGAGCTGGGCACTCAGCTGTATCTGTCAGCTCAAAGCCGCCACTGGCCTTATTATCTCATTTGTCTTAGTTAGTCTAAATTGGCATTTATGTCTTCATGGCAAATGTTTGTTTTTACAATTGAGCAATAGAGCAGTAAGTAGAAGACATAAAACAAGGATGAAGAATGAGTTGAAAGTTTATGGGTAAGAATTATGGGGCAGGCTAAGGTGGCTGACACTGTTGTGGGTATTTAGTACAGATCACCTCATCAGGAAGAGTAAATTGATGACAAGACATTTGGGGATGTCTTGTGTAAAGACATCTGGAAGCATCCTCACACTCACAGGCACTGGTTTTCATGGGGAACTTCAAACACCCTGGTATCTGCTGGAAAGACAACACACAGCCCAGGAGTCTCCTACGGAGCACTGATGATAAATTTTTGACACAATTGATGGAGGAGTCAATGAAGAAAGGTGCTCTGCACTAACAAAGAAGGACTGGCTGGGGATGTGAAGGCTGGGGATAGCCTCGATTGCAGTGACCATGAAATAGTGGAGTTCAGGATTGAGTATGAAGGATTACAGCCCTGGACTTCAAGAGAGCCAGCTTTGGTCTCTTCAAGGATCTACTTGGAGGTGTTCCATGGGTTAGGTCTGCAGAAAATCAGGGTGTCCAAGATACCTGGTTAGTATTCAAGTATCACTTCCTCCAAGCTCAATATTGGAGCTATCCCTATGAGTAAGAAATCAAGCAAAGGGGGCAGGAGACCTGAATGGATAAGCAAGGAGCTTCTAGCAAAAATGAAACAGAAGAAGCAAGTTTATGGAATGCGGGAAAAGGGAAGATCACTTGGGAGTAGTACAAGAATGTTATCAGAGTAAGCAGGATGCAAAAGGAAGACTATGGTCCACTTGGAATTAAATCAGGCAAGAGATGTCATGGACAACAAGAAAGGCTTCTTCAAGTACATCAGTAGCAAAATGAAGTCTAGGGAAAATGTCGGCCTACTACTGAATGGGTTGGGTTCCCTGGTGACAGAGAATACAGAGAAGGCAGACTTACTAGATGCTTTTTTTGCTTCAGTCTTTACTGTTAAGGCCAAATCTCATGAATCCCAGATTCTGAGGATGAGAGTGAAAGTCTAGAGAAAAGAAGGCTTTCCCTCAGTCAAGGAGAATCATGTTAGAGATGACATAGACAAACTTGATACCCACAAATTCATGGGACCGATGGGATGCACCTACCAATGCTGGCAGATGCCAGAGGGAGCTGGCAGATGTTATTGCTAAGCTGCTCTCCATCACTTTAAAAGGCCACAGGGAACAGGAGGGGTGCCTAAGGACTAGATGAGAGTCAGTGTCACTCTAGCTTTCAAAATTGTCAAGAAGGAAGACACAGAAATTTGTAGGCCATTCAGGCTCACCTCCATCCCTGGAAAGGTGATAAAATGGTTCATCCTGCATGTCATCACTAAGCATGTGGAGGAAAAAAGTGTTATCAGGAGTAGTCAACATGGATTTAGCAAGGGGAAATCCTGCTTGACTAATCTGAAAGTTTTATTTGTTGATATAACTGGCTGGGTAGATGCAGGGAGAGCTGTGGATTTTGTCCACCTGGACTTCAGCAAGGCTTTTGACATTCTCTCCCATAACATCCGCATACCAAGCTCAGAAAGTGTGAGTTAGCTGCATGAACAGTGAGGTGGACTGATAATTGGTTGAATGGCAGAGCTCAGAGGGTTGGGATCAAGAGCCCACGGTCTAGCTGGAGGCCTGTCACTAATGGTGTCCCTCAAGGTTCAATATTGGGCCCCGTCTTGTTTAACTTATTCATCAATGACTAAGCTGAAAGGGTAGATGTCTCCTTAGTGAGTTCACTGACAACACAAAGCTGGGAGGAGTGGCTGATTGCACAGTGTTGTGCAAGAGAGACCTTGACAAACTCAAGAGATGGGCAGAGAAGAACTATCTGAAATTCAGCAAGGACAAATGCAGGGTCCTGTACCTGGGGAATAACAGCCCCAGGCACCAGTAGAGCCTGGGGGCCAACCTCCTGGAAAAGCAGCTCTGTGGGGAAGAAACTGGGGGTCTTGGTAGACAACAAGCTTTCCATGAGCCAGCAGTGTGCCCCTGTGGCCAAAAAGGCAAATGGTATCCTAGAGTGCGTTAGGGAGACTGTGGCCAGTCGGTCAAGTAAGGTGATCCTGCCACTCTATTCAGCCCTAGTGAGGCCTAATCTGGAGTGCTGTGTCCAGTTCTGGGCTACTCACGGCAAGAGAGACAAGGAACTAATTGAGAGAATCCAACAGAGGGCTGCAAAAATGATTAAGGAGAGGATCTCTCTTATGAGGAAAGACTGAGGGAGCTGGGCCTGTTTACCCTAAAGAAGAGATGAGAGGGGACATCAATCAATGCATGCAAATTCAGGTATGTGTCAAGAAGACGGAGGCAGACTCTTTTCACTAGTGCACAGAGACAGGACAAAACGAAAAAAGCACAAACTGGATTACAGGGTTCCCTCTGAATACAAAGAAAAACTTCTGTACTGTGAGGGTGACAGAACACTGCAACAGGCTGTCAAGAGAGGCTGTGGAGTCTCCTTCTCCAAAGTTATCCCAAACCCATCTGGACACGATCCTGTACAACATGGACTAGATTGTCTCCAGAAGTTCCTTTCAACCCAACTATTCTGTGATTCTGATTCTGTACCTTTTCCCTGAAATTTAAATGAAGAAATGTTGTAGTTGGTGATTGGCTTCTCTGCTTTTAATTCCCAGGCACTTTTGAAAGCTATCCCTCTCTTTCCTCACTCAATAAATGTATTATAAAGCTATGAAAAGAGAGGTTATGAAACTAATGTTAAATACATTTCTCTTCTCTCTCTTTTGGTTTCTTTTTTAATACTGTCAACACGTCTTGTAATGAAGTATTTTAGAAACCATAACTAGACCATCAAAAAACATTGCCTCGGTCATGATGATGTATGTACACCCCATTTAACAGTGCTGACCAGAATAGGCAGTCAAGAAGGTTATACATCTTATTAAATAACATCACATTGCACTCTGGGCCACAAAATGACAATGATAGAATTTTCCAGTTAATCAGCATAGAAAGGCACTGCACAAAAGAGAGCTATAAAAGTTATATAATATGCTTTTATGCTTAGTGATATCTGGCACTGCAATCTCACTTCCAGTCATGTTCCAAAAATGACATTTCTAAAGCCCATTTTAAGTCCTAAGAAAAATTTCCTGGTGTATGAAAAGTTACACACCCTAACCAAATCTGCCCACATCTCTCTTCAGAATAAGGTACTGTAAAGGGGGTTTGGACCATCTTTCTGGACAATTATACAAGAACAAGTGAAAATTATTATACAAAATTAACCACATTTTTCTGAAATATGTAATAACGTCAGAGTATTTTTTCCAGTGGTATAAAACAATGTATAAAGGAAATAAATTATTTACCACTTAGGAAATACTTTTATGATTTTATCATCTTTCACTGAAGAACTGCTCTGCTGCTTAAGAGCTGAATCGTAGACCTGTGAATCAGGTTTAGTTCTGGTTTTCATACAGTGACAATATAAAGCACATACTGTGCCTGCAATGCATAGTTGCCCTTTTCAAGCAGAGTAGACTAAGTATGCTGTTGAATGAGACTGTGGTTTTCATATTCCCATCATAGACCTAGGAAATTTGTCACTGTATGACTGGAAGATCTGGAAGCAGGGAGAATCTAATTTCAGTTCAGCCTTCAGGCCCACTGACAGTATAGTTTTTGGAAACGAAAAAGTCTCCCTGTGAGTGTTTATTACACATTTCAAACATATTGCATCTACAACTCCCTTTCATGAAAGAGTCAGTCCTATTAAGATCTCTTATGTGTGCTGTCAGGTTATTTTTACACTTAGGTCCTCCTGTGATATGCATATATTTTTCCTAGTTGATAAATGAAACTGAGTTGCAGGCTGACAGATAGATCCTTGACAGAAATTTTGGACATATGCAGAAGGAGAAAATTAAGTGACCGATGAACTTGTAAGTTTGAAAGGAAGAAATATGATCATCTAACATGCAGACAAGACAAAGAAAAAAGATATGTTTTAGCTTAGTTGATCTGTAAAACATTTTGATTTTTCTGGAAGCTACTAAGAAATGAAGTTTCTGGACAATTTCCTAATGTTTCTTTTATAGTAATAATTATTTAATGTTATTTAGATGTAACATTTCATGTATTCATTCTGTTATTCAGAAACAGTAGTTTATAGTATTACATAGCACAATTTCTTAGAAAGATATGCATACTGTATTACCAGGTTACATAATTATGTTCTATGTTTCTTCTGAAATAATTGAATAGCTAATAGGAATTGCATGAAATTTAAGACATTCCAACATTTTTGCTATGGACAAAAATTAAGGTTGCTTACTTAAACTGATGTTAAGACAGATCATTAAATGTTTTATCAATTTTATATCTATTGTAGGGTATAGTTAAAGCTTTTAAAACATAGTGTCTCTAATTTAATACATGTATATTTATATATATGTATAATTGTGATATTTAAAGAAAAAAATTTAAGTAAAGTAAGTAGTTTTGACTGTGCTACTTAGAAAAACCACTATTTTAGTAAAAAAAAATTAAATGGTTTGACAGAGAAAGATACCATCTGATGATTTGTTACTGAAAAAAACTAACTAAGCTGAGGCCAAAAGAAGTGTTCAACATTTATTAACCTGTTTTATGAACTTATTCTTTAATAACATGTTCATTGTGGTTTGCACTGTCTGACTTCTGATCCCCAAACTAATTTGTCTTGCAGGATACACCTGCAGACACATCACATTACTTATTCAACACACTATGCAGAAAGATAGAAGGGTGCACGAGTTCAAGGGCATTTGTGATGAGTCTTCCAGACAGAAAAACTGTACTCTTTCAACTTCATTGACCCAGAAACTTCTCAAGTGGAATTTGTCCTTTATCCTAACTTCAAGACATTAAAAAAAACCCAAAAAACCAAAAAAAACCCAACGAGTGAGAGAGAGCCTGAAACCATTAGAATGACAGGATTAGAGCAAAAACTTCAGAACTAGAGTTATGCAAAAAAAGCAACTCTGTGATCAAGGAGCATCAATTGGAAAAGAAGGCAACAGTTTCATAAGAGCGGAAAGCTCATGGAGAAAGCAGAAGTTGATAAAGTATTTATGGACCATTGATTTTTTTCAGTAGTATACAAGCCTTACAAATATGAGGAATCACAAAGACATGGAACAAAGTCAGACATCTCCTGACATACAAATGAGTCAGCAAAGACTTGAAGAAATATAAAGAAGATAGGTAAACAGTTCAACAGTGTGCGCTGGCACTCCAGAAGGCCAACTGCATCCTGGGCTGCATCAAAAGAGATGAGGCCAGCAGGTTGAAGGAGGTGATTCCCAGAGGACAGAGTAGAGGAGGGAGTATCAACACAAGAAAGATATGGACCTGTTAAAGCAAGGCCAGAGGAGGACCACAAAGAGGATCAGAGAGATGGAGAACCTGTCCTAGAAAGAGAGGCCAAGAGAGTTGGGGTTGTTCAGCATGGAGAAGACTTTGGGGTGACCTAATTTTGGTTTCCAGAATCTGAAGAGATCCTACTTGAAAGATGGAGAGAGATTATTTTCAGGGGTAGGTAGTGATAGGACAAGGAGAAATTACTTTAAAGTAAGTTTAGATTAGATATCAAGAAGAAATTCTTTACTCAGAAAATGGTGAAGCACTAGAACAAGTTGCCCAGAGAATTTGTGGCTGCCACATTTCTGGAAGTGTTCAAGGCCAGGTTGGATTGGGTCCCAAGCAACATGACTTAGTGAATGGCAGGGGGCTTGAAACTAGGTGATCTTTAGGGTCCCTTCTAACCCTAACCATTCTTTGATTCTATGGTTCTAATAAGGGCAGCACAGGAAAGCACAACCACCAGAAAGTTTCTGGACGACATTGATGGTAAGTTCCTACTACAGACAAGGAAAAAGAGATACAGTCTGCAGGGCCATATACAAACAAGAAAGCACTTGTCAGGAATCTGAAGGCTGCAGAAACCTGACTGGTACCCACCGCTCCTGCCACCTGCTACACAGTGGTGCTAGGTAATGGTGACACCTGTTAAGAGAGCAGGAAAGCATAACAACATGAGATATTCAGTATGACAAAACGTATGATCTCCCGCTGGTCAGTAATGCCTCCTTTGAGTGTTCACTCGACTCTTACTTTGATGAACACACAGTCCATTCTAAGGCCTACTAGATGTTGGGAGCAGCACCACTAGGTGGTGACCATTGGGTCAAACTGGGAGCAACAGGTAGGCAGGACCAAATCACAGCAATGCACAGGAAGACAAAGATCATTATGCAGCCATTACCACCTGCAGCTTGCTGTCTCTTGCAGTCAAAAGTCTTGTATATTAATTGTCTGGCAGCCTGTTCAGAATCCACTAATTTATGGAAATGTTAAAGATAAAACTCCCAAACTGAGAGGTATAAATATATGTGCTCTTCCAAAAGGCTTTTCAAGCTAATCCCACAGCAGCCAGACTGCTAAGGACTTCATGCTTTCCACGTGGGAAGAGAAAGCCTGCAACATGATAGAGGGGGAAAGGGGACTACCCTCACTGCTGGCTAGGGTAACTTTACATCACCTCTGTTGTTCTTCTTCCTCTGAGAGTTGAGTGATTCATGTACTTTTTAAAGTTAGAGTATTGATTATGACTATTGTATTGGGCAATGACCATTAAGAATATGACCCAGTGTACAGAGGGTTGTTTATCTTGACTCTGCTTGGGCTTTTGACTCTTTCTCATTATAGCCATGACTCTAATCACCAGTACACCTCAGGGGACAAAAACATGAAAAGCTGTTTCCCAGTAAAGGACCTGGTTATCCTGGAGGACACCAAAATGACCATGACTGAACAATGTGCCCTTGCAGCAAAGCAAGCCAGTAGCATCCTGAGCTGCATTAGGAAGAGCATCACCAGCAGTCTGAGGGGAATGATCTGCCCTGAAGAAACACATGAAACAGTATGCCCCCTTCTTGGCTCCGTAGTAAAAGAGACATATGGACATGCTAACACAAGTCCAGCAAAGGGCCACAAAGACTGTTGAGGAACTAGAGTATCTGCCATAGGAGGAGTATCTGAGATATCTGGGGTTGTTCAGCCTGGAACAGAAAATGGCCACTGGGGATCTTATCCATGTGCACAAGTATCATATGGCAAGGAATAAAGAAAACAAGTCCACAGTCCTGACGGTAATATCCAGTGACAGGAAAAGAGGCAACATGCACATACTGAAACAGAAAATTATTCTTAAACATAAGAAAAAACTTTCTAATGCAGGATCAATTAAACAGTACAGCAAGTTGCCCAGAGAGCCTATCAAGGCCATTTCTATTCCTAGAGATACTCAAAACCCAAGACATGACCCTGAGCAACCTGCTCTGGCTGACCTTGCTCTGACTAGAGTTAAAATACGTCGAACTGTATAATCTCCAGGTGTTCCTTCCTTCTTCCTCCATTCTGTGATTCAGTGGGTAGTCCAGGTTCTGATTTCTAAGAAATACAGCATTATCTCTAAGTGGATATTGGGTCCAAGACTTGTATGTAGGTGTTCAATTTTATAAGAGGAAATTATATAAAATTTTGTCTCCGTAGATACCCCAAGTCTAATTGCTATTGTGGCTGGAATTTATTATATATTGTGGTCCCATATAGAGACTTTTCAAAACATGCTGAGAGAACAGAACTTGATCTCCAAACATTTAGATTAGCAAAAGAACAGGCTGAAAATTATATCTATTGATCTAAGAAGCTCTGTTGGACCACACTTTAGGATCAAGTTGAGAATAATTGTCATTTACCTTTAGATTTAACTTGTAACATTTAGTTTCTTCTGATTTCTGGCATAGGAATATGCCAGAAATAAATATTTCCTATGTGGCAGGGTGTATAGTATTGCTGAGCGCTTTTATGGCATATGGGATTTTCAGTACCTTCAGAATTTACCTCCAAATAAATCTGTGCCTGGCACTTCATTAAATACAATGAGGACTTTAGCACACCAAGGCCCTACCAAGCATCAAAATTTTCAGAATATCTTTCTCAAAATACGGGGGAACTGAATTAATCATAATTTCTTAGCAATTGCTGAACTGATGCCCATGTAAAGTGAACCTCTCCTTGGATGGCTTATAGATGCCCTCAGGTAAAAGTTAAACTTTCACCAACATCCCAAATGTTGCAGACTTCATTACATATCAAAGACAAGTAGCAGTGGCATTGTAATTTCAGCATTGGTCATAGGTCTTAACACTGCCTAAAGTAAAGATATTTACAGAAGAGAGAACTATGCTTAATAAATATTTTCTCCCTCTGAAAGCACTCCCAAAAACAAGTTTGTGAAATCTTTGTGATGAAAACATCTATAAAGAAGAATCTGACACTGAAACAGCGTCATCCCTTGATTTCACGTAAAGGAAGGAAATAGCCACCCAATGACAAATACTTACAGTCAGTAGCAAGTCCCTTAGACTGATATCAAAAATTTGGAATGCCTTACATGCTACTTTTGAATATCTTAAGTCATTATGTCTTTTCATACACTTACCCCAGAACCTTCTTTTCCTGATAGAAATAAAAATTGGCATTTGTACCCTTGGAAAATGCAAACTTGAGTCTTAAAGGAATTATGTTCACCAGAGCAGAAAAGCTAGCTGAAACAAAGGTTCAAAATTTCAAATTTCAAAACCCTGGTCCTGCTGCCCTTCCACTATCATTTAGACAATGTCTACAATTTTTAATGCTTCCATATTTCAATCTTTTCAGAAGACTTCAGAATTTTGAGAGTTTTTGCATCTTCAGGAAGATTTGAAATGCTTATTGACGCTTTTTTTCCCCATTTATGCATTAAGAATTAGTTTCTCTTGATGTTATTGATCACAGGATTTTGATGTCACTGATCAACAGTGTTTGAAAAAGTAGTTTAAGGGCTAATACTACGTCATGTTTTGTCAACAGTCACTGACATGAGTGGTTAGTGCCTGAGGGCCCCCCAGAGCTATATTATTATCGAAACTGTGTGAAAAAGCTGTGTTTGCTCTGGCCATTGTATTTACTTCTTCTCTGGTTTTTTTGGGGTAGGTTAGGAGTTTTTTTTCAGTAATTATTTACATTTCTGCACAAAATGGTTGTTATAAATAAATCACCAATGCTTGTGACTCATGCCTGATGACAATAGGGCACTGGATTCAAACTCCATAAGTCACCTTCTTTTTTTCTAACCTTGATATTCCGATTCTCATTTTAGTTTGTGACAGGGTCTTCAAAGACAGGCTTTAGGTATTAGATCTGCTGGAGTGGGAGAGTTGGTTCTGAGGTTTTTTTAATCTTTATAGTGCTGTGAAGCTCTATTTGTGCTTGCAGGAACCAAAGTCACTAACATAATTCTATCCTTCAAACTATTTTTATTCACATTTTAGCCTTGTTGTGAGGCAGGGGTTGACTGAGCTTCTCACACCAAGGAAGCTTTTGTTCTCCAATATCAAGTACTCACATAGAAAAATGTCATTCATGTTTCCTTCATCCTGTGGCATATTTGAGTCTCAAGAGAGTATACTACTCTAGACTATTAACAGATCTGCAAGTCTTATACAAGGATTTACTTACCACTGCTGAGACGGGAGTGGAAACTAAAACCAGGAGCACAGCAGAATAACACAGCAGGAGATTTAAATTTCCGCTTCTTCAGCATCCCTTCTAGTATGAACTTCTCCAGTGCCCATTACATCTTTATGCAAATTCTTGAGCAATGAAGTGGGAAATTCTTCAATTCTTTGTTCCTAGCAGTGTCTCTTAACTCTCTTACAAGAGACCTGATGCATATAAGTTGGCATTCTGTCTAAATTACTAGGTTTTATTTTTAATCCTATAGATGTTCTCATCACTGACAAATTACTTTCTGAATCCTGTCAAGCTCCTGGCCTTGGTGCTATAATAATCCTTATGATGTAAAATTCCTTTTCTATGTAGTCAGCTACAGTTCAGATTGAGGAGATGTCATACTCTGTATATGTGCACATATGTATTTACATACATTATTATTATTACTATTATAATTTTGCAATATTGTTGCAAACAGAATAGAACTTTGTGCTTCGCTTTAACTTTTCTATAAGAGTGAACTGTTGCAGTGCGATGACAATGGCCTACAGGAAAGACAGAGAGGTACCTTTTAAGAAGGCATGTAGTGACAGGACAATGGGGAAGGGATTCAAACTGAAAGAGAATAAGTTTGGATTAGATATTAAGAAGCAATTCTTTACTGAGAGGGTGGTAGAACAGGAATAGGTTGCCCAGAGAAGTCATGGGTGCCCCATTCCTGTAAGTGCTCAAGTTCTGAGCAACCTGGTCTAGTGAAAGGTGTCCCTGTACACAGCAGGGGAGTTGGAATTAGATGGTCTTTTAGGTCCCTTCCAAATCAAACCATTACGTGATTATACCCATTCCTGAAATAAAGGTTTGCTTTTACACTCTCTGAGCATGTCTATAGAAAGATCAGCATAAATAATTAAAACTACTTATACAGATTCTGCTTAAGATGACTCCGAAAGAAAAGAAGTAACCCAGAAGAGTGAAAGCTACTATTCTTGCATCTTTGTAGCAAGTTCTACAGGACAAGTGTTCATTTTGCAGTGCTATTTTTTCATTTTCAACTGTAAATTTTCTACTAGATGGAAATAGATGGTCTTTAAGGTCTTTTCCAACCCAAACGATTTTATGACTCTACTTTTCAGTTAACTAAACATATTGAAAGCCCAAGACTGTTTTTCTTCATACAAACCTTTCTACATTATTCAGTTATTAACATCTACTAATTTGTCTCTACCTCAATAATCAATAAACTAGAGTCTCCATAATCATTAAAACAGAGATAGATTATTAAAAAAAGTTTTATCTCTTCATGAGCTGCAATATCTCATGGTGACCTAATGACTAGAAGTACCTCACTTCTCCTCTGAGCCCACAGAAATCAATGGACATTTATATAAAAATAATTATTGTGATAAGACAAGAAGAAATAATGCATAAAAAATGTATATGAAAATGATTGATTCTCTGACTTTTTAAATGCTGAAAGTGTTTTGTGTGTTACACATGATTTTATTGATCAGTTATAAAATCAACAGTTGTTTTACAAATCAACTGTCTGTGAAAGTGCTTGTCAGGGCCTAGAACTTAAGTAAGCAGTAAGCATTCTCAACCTTAAATATGACTGAACAAGTTTCAGTTTGAGTGTTTCATATGGTTTAAATCAGTTATGAAACAAAATATACATGAGAATCAGGAAGTTGTAATATGTGATATAACTGCAGTTTATAACAGTGTTTAAATCTGCTTTAGAAGAACAAAATTTCTTCAAAAAACCTTTAGGAAAATATTTCTCTTTTCAAACAGGTAGTACTTTTATGACAACTGAAGAATGATTACTCAGTATCAGCACTGAGAATTTTTACATTAGCAAAATCAAACTTCTACCACTTTGAAATTTTCCTAGTAGGAAAGGTCAGAGATGTCTACATACACCTATCCTTGAGTTCCTTGGAAGAAATGATGGGTCTGAATATCCGGTACAATAGCATCAGAGAAGCCTGCGTTTTCTTTTCTAGTACTAGATAACTTTTGTCCTCTGTCTACTGACCTTTATACTACTGTCACTAAAGTCTTTTATATCTGTTTCTGTACTGGTTCTCCCTGAATTGCATCTTTTTGCTCATAAACTTTTATGAAAGCTAAGCTCTCTGAATATGTTCTCAGAATACTTCATTAAGATGTGGTCAGCTTGCTACTGCATTACTCAAAAAAAAAAAAAAAAAAAAAAAAAAAAAAGCAGCAACCTGATCTAACTACAGACAGCACCAGTACTTTTTTCCTTTTAACAATGTGCTGGGTGCATGCAGTCTTAATGGGACCTAGGGTCTCAAAAGCAAAAATTCAGCGATTTAGACCAGGGTAACCTTCCACAGTCTTCTCTGATGTTGGAAAGTAAGTTTTCCTCTACCAACTTCTAACTACATGGTAAATGCCACTTTAGATCTATTAAATGTAATTATTTGTAATACACACAAGTTCATTTTTGCCACAACAATAGCATTTTTCATCCATTTCTAGTACACCTACTTTTATGTAAGTGCATTGTGGACTGCAGTCCCACAGTCCTGTAGTAGCAAGTCTCTAGGTGGAGGGAAATCTGCTGAATTTAGTCCCCCATCTTTCGCATACATTTTCTCCTGTATAAAATACCTGATACTTTTCATATAGACAGATGAAATAAGCAGCTACTTCCAAGTACCACAGAGGAATATACTGTGTAACTATATTTAGATACCAAAATTTATGCATCTGGGTGGGTTTTAATTAATGGAGTCTAGAATACTTCAGATGAGAAAAAAAGGATTGTCTGTTTTCTAGTAAACTGAATTGCTTTCTAAACTGCCTTTACTAGTTATTCCTAGATCATCCTTGACTGCAATGATAACATAAATACCTAAATAGATGTAAAATTATACACTGAGACAACTGAATTTAATTAACTGCAATCAGTACCTACAATCTACAATTTGGGAACTGAATCCAGTACCCAAGTACAAGGAAAAGCTGCTTAACAATGTGATTCAAAGCTTGCAATGTTTAGATGTATACAGGGAACATAACAGTTCAAAATCTTGCCAATAACTCACAGCAAAGTTTAGATTCTAGATGGATATGAAGAGCAAACCAAGATTCAAAGATACCTCCACAGTCATTGCACAGCATTATTGCTTATGATGTTTATAGTGATTGATAAGGAAGTAAAAAAAGTGAAAACTGGAGGCTACAAATGCTGGTGTATTAGTGTCAAAAAAAAAATCATTAAAATCAAAATGTAAAATTGCCCAAAACGAATGTGCTTCAGCGCTTAAAATCATCTTGTACTCTGCAAAGTTTATAACATCCTATTTTGATCACAGTTAACTTCTTTATCCTGGATGTTTTATGTTTAGAATATCTTACACAGGCTCTGCCCTAATTACCTAAAATAGTTCTCCCATAGTAATGTAAGGATTTCAATTTTACACCTACTGGATTAAAAAGCCACAACCGCAGGCTGTCTATGTGTGATTATTTCCTCAAACTGAATTTTAAATCATTTTTAAACAGACTGACTTAGTTATTGTATCTGTAACTGGTTTTGTGTTTGGGGGATTTTTTGGTGGCAGATTTTTTTGAGTGTTTTTTTGTTTTGCTTTGTTTTGTTTGGGTTGTTGTTGTTGTTGTTGTTTGTTTTGTGGTTTTTTGGTTGGTTTTTTTGTGTTTGTTTGGGTTTTTTAATGATAATAATTGCTTGTTCCTTATCATAGTATTTTTAATAGTCTTTTTCTGTAATGTTATATGTATTGTTCAGTCTAGCCTCTTCCAGAATTTAACTGACAAATAAATGCCAAAAAGGCAGTCTGTAGAATTAGAAACACTTCTTTAAAATTTTACATGAAAGTGTTGCAAAACTATTTAAAGAGTTAAAATTCCCTGTTCTGATCAGAGGAACTGAGGAACCAATACTAAACAGACATTGCCAAATACTAAACTAATGGCAGACAGCATGACAACACTATTGTTTTCAGTCCAAGCATAAAGCTTTCGGGGTTTTTTATGAGTAGCAAAAGTTCTTATCTCATGGGATTGAAATGTCTGCCCCTGGTTTCCTTATAAACATTTTCTTCTTCATTGCCTCCTCTAAATCTATTCTTTTCAGCTCTGCTATTAAAATTAATCCACCTTGTCAATTGTCTCTCTCCAGACACTTAAACTGACGTCAATCTCCTACTCACAGCCCTAGCAATGCCTGATACTGCATCCTGAACCTGATGTTTCAGAAGAATCCTGACTGTAAGTACTGATGCCTACCTCTCAGCCTAGGCTTCTTTTACAGACAATGGAGAGGAGTAATCACAAATAAGACCTATTCACCCCACTTCTTTCAGAGCTCCATTACTGCAAAAAATTCTTCATATCCAGAAGTGTTTTCTGTCTCCAAAAATTATTACAACACTAATGTCTAAAGTTAGCTGACACGCATTCCACTTTGGCTTCCTATTTTTTCCCTTCTGCTCTCCATGGTGAATTGTATTTACACATTCACTAGCCTCTGACATTGCTCCTGCTTACTTTCTTTGATAAACCCCAAAATCTAATGCTTTTCTTTCAAGCTATTTTTATAGAATTTTTACATTACTTTGCTTCCTAATCACACTCTTATTTTGTAAATTTTCAAGTTATGCAGTGATATTTTAAAAAGCAATCTTTCTAATTAAAAAATCTTTGCATGAAATAGTTTAGTCTTTTAAAGACCGGATATTATACTTGCTGCTTTCACTTTGATCAGTCTTAAAATATGTGATACTCATTCTAAGTTGGTCAGTAATTTTTGTCTTTTGGAAAGAACAGTTTTATTCATTTGAAAAATTTTGGGATTTGTGTTACACCAAACTCTTTGTTAGAGATCTGCAAGCTTGATGGAAATTATTTAACTCATAGAACTTACATATTCCTGATTGCCTTATCTAACACAATTTTGAATTATGGGAAAGAGAGAAGACTATTTCAAACAGCCCAGTTCTACAAGGGAATAATTTTTCAGTAGTTAGAGCACAGGAAAGAAGTAAATATTGGCTCTGTGGAAAGACTGACTCTGGACTTCCTTCTGAAAGGCTACATACCTCCTTTACTTATGTGGGTTGACCCTGGCTCTATTCTTTCCCCTTCTCAACCTGACAGAGGAGAAAAATATGAGAAAAGGCTCATGGGCTGAGATATGTAGAGTGATATAATTCAACATTTACCATCACAGGTAAAACAGATTCAACTTGGGAGAATTAATTTATCCAGAGGGACATATTTGCCCTATACATGACCTGCTGCAAAAAGTTGTAAGGATCACACTGAAGCACAAGAATTATGGCGTATTCAACGTATCAGATTTTAAAGGGAGTTTCTCCTTATAGTGGTGAAAATATGAAGAAATGTCAAAGGTATTTGAGATCTGTTTCAAAGGTTCTCCAAGCTAATGAAACTGATGCATGACAGATCTAGCTATTTAAAAACAAGAACTCAAATATATTTGATTTAAGGAAAATGTTTGCACCACGTTCCAAATTTAAGATCCATCATCTAGATCATCCAGCTGCACCAACAGATTTTGTCACAAAACTGTGGAGCTGGCCACACACATTCAGTAAACAGAAGTATTGCTATGCTAGTATTAATCTTTAGAATGTGTAGTTTTCAGTTATCAAGCTACATGTTGCTGTGCATACCTTCAGGTGAAAAAAAATCAAAATTTAAATCTCTGACTGCCTTTTATAAAATGTATGATGCCCTGGAGACCCTTTCATCCACAGATGGAGAAAGAACACACAGAATATTTGTTGTTTGTAATCCCCAAAATACTCCACTTTATAAAAAAATAAAAATAAAATTTTTCTATTTCTAAACATGAAGATGGCAAGCACTCTGCCAAAATAATCAGGAGCAGAAGTGTATGAAGTAGGTAAACAATGTATATTTAATATATTTACTGAAATATGGCATTACTTCATATCAAGTTACACTGAATTGCACCCTACTTGAGGTAGTATGTAGAGACTCTCCTAGTGTATAGTGTCACCATAAGTAAGGCAAAAGTGGCCAGATTTACCTCACAGAACAGCAGGTAACTTATTCTGGGTACTTAACAACTTATTCTGGGTAATTAAGTTGGTGTCCTAGTTCCTTCAGAACATAACTGGCTCTGTGATAAAATCAGGGGCCTTGTTCTAGACTCTGAGCCCAATTGGTCAAATAGAATCACTGAAGCAATGCTGTGTGTAATTTACTCTCACTTATTCAGTATTTAAAGGGTAGTTCCTTACACCATCTCATATATAATTAGTACCAAGCCCTTAGTTAATCCTTCTTTATGCATTTAGAATATTAATAATGATTACAGTCTTGTTTCACTGCAATAAAGGGCATAAATCCCCAAAGACATGTCATACTATGTATGCTTTCTGGGTTAGTGCTCACCCAGAGATTCGAGTGCCACTTACTGTGTCAACAGCACCACTTGTTGCCAACATGTTAGCTTTTTTTTTCTCTTTGAGTTTTGCAAGAATAGTCTACTAGTGAGCAATTTTGATGGTGGTAATCTACATAACTGAGTGGAATGAAACAAGACAGAAGAAGTGTTAAAGCTGTGAGACTTGAGAGCTCAACATTCCTTCCTTAAAACCCTAAACCGAGTCTGAATTCCCATTTAGATGCTTCACTGGATAAGGAATTAAACAGGACACTGAATTAAAATCTGCACTGCTTAAGAGTCTAATGTTAATTCACCAAAATAAATGGGAAAATTGCTATTCATTTCAAGACCATTTTTGGACCAGATCCAAGAAGCAAAATTTCCCTCTTACAAACAAACAGCAGATCTTCATGCAGCAGTTCTTCATGCAGCAGTCAGTTCCGGAGCTTAAGTAAAAGCTCTGAATGAGTAACACATTATCCTCTTTATATTGCTGAATCATGGTCAGTTTGTGGTCCACCAGCACCTCTAAGTCCAGATATTCTATATCTGGCCATATTTGCATGACAGTAATCTAGTTCTGCATTTCTGTCAGGCACATATTTTTCAGAAAATTCTTATCTGAATTAAGCTAAAAAGTTCTTAGATTTCATTCCGTATGGAAATTAATAAACTACACCAAGGGGCAGATGCCTTGTCTTTCAGACTGTGAACAATTTAAGTGCTATAAAGCTCATGAATTTCATATATTTGAAGGAGCAGTGATATCACCAAGGGTGTAACTGGTTTGCTTTCCATCAGACACATCCGAACCTATTGTTTTGAAGAGTCAGAACAGAGATTATTGGGCACAGAAGTCTCAAGTATTGAAAAAAACTATCAGGTAAATGCCCAGTTAGTTAAGGTGAATAAGAATGTAACTGCTTGTGGTGGGTCTGGCTGAGTCAGAATTTATTTCCCCGTGGTAGCCCTCACCGTGCTGTGCTCTGTATTGGTAGCTAGAGGAGTCCTGCTGGGAAGGGGAGTGGTAGAGTGGCTGGGTGGGTACCTGGCATCCAGCCAAGGTCAACCCCCCACACTACCGGTTCTGGAAGGTTGGGCAGAAAATCATGGTGGTTCTTGTTATGCTGCTGCTCACGGTGACCAGCCTCAGGTATTACTACCCACAGTCCTGGGCCGATCCCTGGCATTTATCTGCACACAGCACTCTTGATTTCTGTGACCTTCACCCACTTCCCAGATTTTTCCCTCAATCAAGATCTTCACCCACTTTGGGAGACCACTTCTTCCTAAATCTAAACAGTCAGTGTGCAGAAGCACAATACATGATCAGCTTCCTGACTGGCAGTTCTGTCTCATGTCACTGTCAACTGGAATATTCAGGACATGACACTTTTGTTCAGTCTAAGTTTTATCAAAATTTTCAGACACATAAAAACTCAATTATCTACCATGTTAGCATTTACATTTTAAGCTATTTTTTCCCATATAACATGACCTTGCAAGAAATGCTAGTTATAACAGTTTCAGATCATAATATAGTATGAACAATTGTGAAAGAAATGTCAGTATTCATTGGTGATTCTGCTCTTTTCAGATTTTTTTTCTTATAAATTTTTGCTCTGTCTCTGCAACGCTGCCTTTTGCAGAATAGATATTACTTTCTAAAATCTGGATTTCACTTTGCAAGTACTTTTTGAGTATTCATATTGTTTACCATCACTTTTACTTTTGCCAGATGATATAGCTACCCACTTGCAGCGAGATAATTTGTCAAAGTGAAAGCCATTAACTTAAGTATTTAATCAATCAGCAAGTAAAGACATAGAAAACAAAAAATAAGTTACTTAGTTTCAATAAATGGTTACATCTGGAAGTCAAGACTGAGAGTACAACTCGGACTGAAGTGTTTAACCTTTTCATAAGAGCCCTGCAGGGCACTATTCTAACAATAATCATGAAAGATTCCTGATACCGAAAGCTATAACCAAGCCTGTCTGTCCAGGTTCAGGGGTTATAAAGGAACCATCGGTGATAAAACAAATGTCAGCTTAAGATCTATACATAAATTTAAATGCCACCATGACAAATTGACAAGACATTACAAAATATTGCATGACTCAAGAATTTAATTTTTTCAAAATTCTATGCTACTAAAGCTGGACTGTTCCACATTCCAGACAGAAAGCAATTGCATTTTGTCTCTTAAGAAATTTCTAGGTCTTTTTTTTGCCAGGTGCTAGCACTCCAAATATTGTGGATGCCAAGACTGCCAAGACCTCTGGAAACACAAAGCATTATATGGGTGATTGGTCTGAGGGTGAAAAATTCCGCCTGCAGAAAACACAGGTACTCCATGAAAGCAATACTGAAAACAAGGGCCAGAGAAGGCTGACAGACGGATAGTTAATTTGTCTGATAAGGCTCAGTTCAGGTCAAATAGACTTATGTGTATTCAGTCATCATAATTTCTCTAAAGAAGACAGATGTCTCTGCTGGCTTTTAAAGTTTAAAGGACAGCTAATGGAGAATTTGTATTGTTCAGCACAGAAAAACATGTACTTTCTGTATCTCATGATCACCATGTATTAGAAATGAGTAGGATAATTTTAGTTGCAAGGGCACTTAAAACATCCAGCCAACACTAGAACATTCTGGGAAACCAATTTGCTTCTATATTCTCTACCTTGCATAACCACAGAATTCAGGAATTTTGTTTCATTAGTCACATATATACAATCAAGTTTACAATAAATATTTCTGTGATCTAAATGTTTAGTGCTGGCAATGCAGAGATCTGGTAACTTTCAATCTGTGGAGGAAAGCACATATTAGGTACTAGCAATGTCTCTTCTTACAGGAGACAATAAAAGCTGTGCTGTTGCAGCATTTGTTTGCAATTCAAATTTCAGTCTTGAACAGGTAGGTTACCTGGCATAAATTTCAACTGAAATTAATTGCCACTGTAAACCAAATTGATTTTGACTTCGTAAACATGTGCCATAAATATTTCATTTTCAAGTGATGTACATTTTCAGTGGCTTATTATAATGAGTATTGATTATTAGTAACATATACCAGATAAAATTAGGTTAGAAATGTTTCATATTTAGTAGTCAGAATTGCTAGTTCTTCTAGAATTATATTTTTTATGTGTGGTTCTATAACTTACATTAGCTCTGCCAGACATATGCTGGTGGCATGAATGTGTACAGCCCCTCTGCCATATCCTTTTTTCTTCTCGAAAGACTTTATTAGCCTACTGAGAAATAAAGACTACACTGAGAGCTAAAAATGAGACAGAAATATCCCAAAGACGATCTTTATGTTGGAGTCTTCATTTATTAATTACATATATGCCTTGTTTATGTCATATTTTTGCTATTAGGACTTACATTTTACATTTCAATTTTCAAGATCTAATTGTTGACATAATATTTTAAAATCACTACTTTCTCAAGCGTTCCTCTCTTCAATTTTTGGTGGCTTTGCCATTGAATTTAAGAACTAGGAAGTGAAATGTACTGGATAACTCAGCCTTGTCAAATACCTTTAGATATGTAAGGCGTTTCCAACATTCTCCAACCTGCCAATCTAAATAGAATTCAATTCAAATAATATTTTAGTACATAAACGGAGGGACCAGATCAAAGAAAATAAGAGGCTTACATCTGAGACAAAGCAAATCAATAAAGAGATTTAATTTAATTGAGTCATAATATCATACCATTTTTTTAATTGTTTCCTTATTTTCAGTGTATGTTTGTTTGACCCCTGTGGATAAGCATTTGGTTTTATGCCTTTTTTTTTGCTTTATGATGAATAGATATTGCATAGAGAACAAAAGCACCAGGGAAAAAACCAAAACAACACACAAAGGCTTGATTAGCCTAATTTCTGTATAATACCACAAAGAGTATAAAGATTAATAGCAGCACAAATCATTATGTAGGGCTATATTGACAACAGTGGTCAAAAAGCAAAATCAAACTTCATATCACATGAAAAAGCCATGGTAAATTTTAAATTGCATTTCTATGGCAGAAAAAGGGGAAAAAAAGCAAAAGAAACAGATTTCAAAGCTGCATTAAGCAGAGTAATGATCATTTAAACACTTAGCTAGATCTGATCTTGAAAGCCTAGCCTCTTCTAAGTTAAAGTTCTTAAATGGCAAAAATTGTTTTATATGGGAATGCTGAGAAAAAACCTGCAATTACAGTGGATCTGGTCCCATGTAAATATGTTTAAACCTCCAAAAGTGAACTAGAATATTAAATTTCAGATTATTTACTTTCTACATAAAATAAATTCCATACTAGACCTTCAAACAATATATGATGTGACCTCACAATTTTTCCTAGCGTTGCCAAAGCCAGCACTCTAAAAGAACCAAATCAGAAAAGCTCTATATGAAAAAACAAATTGTTTTGCAAAAAGCTCTTTAAAATTAATATATCAGAGTAATAACCCAATAGACCATATAGCCATTGATTTTTAATAGATTTTTCATTATTTAGGTTTCTCTAAATTTGTTTTTTTTCCAGTTGTTCAGTGGACAATAAATATAAAAAATTGCAACCTGCAGATTGCTTACCATAGCTACTTGAAATTTGCTGTGGTGTTTCTACTTTTGATACAGCTGACTGTGAAGAGAACAGTAGAGAACAGGAAACTGCAAATAACAAATAAGTACATCCATATGTGAATTCTTTTCTTCTCATATGAGTAAGTATCTACAGAAAAAAATGGTATTCCCCAAGTATCCTTACAAGCAAAAAGTTATTCCTGTAAATATTTACAGTTTGCAAACAAAAGCAGGTTGGATACAGTTAAAGCAAACACTCACCCGTATTTAAACAAATATTTGTAAACATTGTCCTAATATATCTCTCCATATTTGTTTACATAAATATTTTACCCTCATATGCTTTCTAAAATGCAGAGCAAAAGAGAATGTATGAACCATGGAGCCTTTAAAGCAATTTTATATTTTTTTATTTGCCTTAGTCTGTATATGAAGAAGGGTAAATGTTAACTACAAGGGAGCCTTTCTTCATTCATTAATCTTATGTTTTTAAAACCTGGAGGAAGTACATCATATGTGTCTGTAAATTTTATCATTATATTCTCTGATTGTTGTCTTATGTAATATGGAAAGTAATCAACTATCCAATTTTGTTGAAAATCGCAAAAAGACTGTCATATAAACTGTAAGAAAGCAATTTTCTGAATTCATTGACCTTTCAATTGAAATCATAACACAGCATAATCACTAGGCATTTAAATTAGCAATCTAACTCAACATAGACGGATAACAGTGAAACCTCAAGGGTTTGTTGCCTGAACAAGACCACAGCACTGTAGCTAAAAGGGTAAATGTGCTTCATGTTTAGGGATGACCTTTAAGTCCCACAGCTGCCTATCACATGTCTTGTTAATCTGCCCTGCTGTTTGGTTCATCTGCTTATTTTATCCTTCTTTTTTTGAGGAAAAAGTTTAGTTTTCAGTCAGATCTGACACTTCTGCCATAGGTGCAACACAGATCTGTGTGCTTTACTTTGTCTTAATTTAGGCTCACAGACATCTGTTTGAGGAAAATGTTTAAAGACTGAAAAAAAGATTTATTCTTAAAACCTTTGGGTTTTAAATGAAAAGTAAAATACAAAGGGAGTTTCATAGTGCTTCTTCTTTGACACATGTATCTAATTAGTAGCAGGATTCATCTGATACGATTTTAGCTTCCTTAAGGTTAAACATCTAACCTTTATAGTCTGAACAATTGCCTGAGAAGAACGCACTCACAACTTTTTCTAGATATTCTAGTACCTTATTGAGGATCAGGAAAAACAATGTCCGCATAAAGGTGTCTCTTCATTTCTGAGGATAAAGAGCAGCAGTCTCTCTAAATGTAGAGTCAGAAATCAAAGACAAGCAGGGATAAGAATTCCAGAACACACTTTTAGAAGAGGTCACTTTTGAGAGATGAATTAAAGGTTTTCAAAATTTTCATTTTTAACAATACCTCTTCTATGTGCAATTATAGACTGTCTGTGGACAGGAAAGTGTAGATGCATAATTTCCTTTGTTCGAACCAAAAAATTAAGTTTTCCATTTGTGAGCTTTTGAAATTATATATACACATGCACAGAGACTGGATACACCTAGTAGGATCACACTTCAGCATTTGCCATGTCCCATGAACATAGGGGAGATTATTTAATGAAAAACAAAATTAAACCAAAGTAAAACAAAGTAACTGATTTCTTTAACCACTACTTCAGACTACAAGGTCCATCGCCATTTCCATTGCCATTGAGTGGAAACCTTTGGAAGAAACCTAAGGAGTTTTATTTGATAAAGGACTGGAAAATTTGATCCATTGGTGTCTCATAGTGGTGTCTGAAATGGCTTTGGGATTACTTGCCAATCTGAGTGGCCAAATGTCCACACCATTGAAAACCTTTGGCACCAACAAGAAATGTTAAGGACTGAATGCAAAAAACAGTAGCACAAACACTCTTATTCTATAAATCACCTCCTCTGGACATTCATGGCTACAGTTTTGGTCCAGTTGAATTTCTATCATTATTCCTACTTTTTACAGAAGTAATTCTCATAATCATATTAAAGTCTATTTACTAGTATTACCTACAGGTTAGTTGACAATCCCAGCAATTCTGTGATGTAATAAAGTAACATTCCAAATGGCCTGACAATACATGACACTTAGCCTGAACAGCAATACCAGAATGTTTCTTTTTGTAAAGGAACACAAGATAAGTGATAAAATTTAAGTTAGTCTTCCTTTTAACTGAGGGAAGGACTATAGTTTTGTATACAGAAATTATTCTGTTCTTTTAATCTAATTTTTTTCCTCTCTGACATATAAACTTTTCTAAAATAAGCAGTAATTTTCAGGGTTTATAACATTCATTATCCTCCCTCCTTATCTTATTTAGCAGGCTTGTGCTTTTTTAAAAGCATATTTTTCTTCTTGTATTGCTGTTTACTTCTCACTCAGTACTTTTACAGAGAAAATGTCATATTGTGAAGTCTCCAGGTAACCTCCACGCAATGATTTTTTTAACCACAACAGTATTTTACAAAAGAGCTTTTTAACAGCAAACCCGGTTCAAAGCACTGCAGAGTTTGGAGACAAAACAAAAGTTCCACAGTAAAGAAAAAATCAATGAACTTTCAAATAAATCAAGATTAAATCAAATCAAGCCAGCTTTAACGGAGGATTTTAAAGCCAAACAGTGACTTGGCTTACATGATAGCCAAGCACAGGTACAACAGATTAGATATATATAAAGCTAGTGGTAAATGTCTGTATCCTCTCCAATCTCGGGTTATAAACACGTAAAAAGACATTGGGTTAGTCCCTGTCACCTTTATTGGCAACTAACTGTTCCCCAGGATGTCTTTCTGATTTCAGGGGTGACAGATCTAAAATTAGATGGTTTTTTTATATAAGATGTCAGAAATTGTCTTTTATCATCAATCAACTATATCATTTTGAGTAACTGTGAAGTACAGAAAGTCAATAAACACATTGGACATATAAATTAAATATTAGAAAATCTGAACTGAAATTCAGTAGGCTGTTTTAAAATATGCAGGCCTTAACTACTTCCTTTTGCACAGAACACATGCTAGATGATTTTTTAGAATAGGATGTCTCATTAAACACTATATTTATTCATCAGTACTAGTGGAGTGAAAGGTTTATAGCACACAGTCAGCAGTAGAAGGAAAAATATTTGACTTGAACTTACACATTTGTTCTTATGCTGTAAGTGATTTTGGCATTTAGAAACTGGTTCTTGTTCTGGGCTCTCTAAATCTCAGCTAAAATGCCAAACTACTCATCAGCCATCCACTTCCCTTTCATCCAAGTGCTCTGTCTACTGTAGAACCTGACATATTAGAAAGTGTGCTGATACATACACGCACAGTCAGTTTATTGTTTAGACAGCCAGCGCAGCCTGGCTAGTTTTGCATAAAAATAGCACATTGACTTATCCATTCAGTCATAAAATATAAAGTGATGATCATAGCTGAAATATGAAGTTTATTTTTTAGCTACCTCCAGCATTCTTAGCAGATAGCTAGCTCATAGCAACAAACTATTAAGTTCCAACTCTCTGATGATAGTTCATAGTTTATGATCTGTCTTCAGTAGTCTAATATTTTAAATTATCATGATCAGGGTTTACTTCACAAGAGGGAAAAGAAGAGTTAAGCCTACATTTCACTAATAAAACACTACTCAAATGTACCCAGTGAATTCACCAGCCTCCATAAAAGCTTTCAAAATAAAGAAAAAATTCTGAATGTCTTTAACCATATGTAAGAGCCAAGGCCCAGAGCTACAAGCTCAACCAGGAGATTTACTTTAAAAACATACAAGGCTTCAAAAATGTGCCAAGTCTTTAGAAGAGGCCTTGGTTCTTCTAACACCTTAAGAGAGAGCACAAAGGAGAAACACTGCACGTCTTCTTAGAGGGTACTTTTACTGGTAAACTTTAGAAAATAAGACATCTTGTACACAGTTTAAAAGGCAACATTCAACCAAAACAAAACATTCCACAAAGCATTGACTTAGCACATCCTAACCCATACAACTTGGTAAAATCCAACCCATTCAGTCCCAAGTTACACAAAATATTAAGTAAAGAAAGGGAAGAAGGAGTAAGAAGAGAGAAGAAGGAGAAAGGGATTATTTAATAGCTACCACCAGAGAATCCTGTGCAAGTCCAGCTTTCCAGGTAGCAGGTCTAGAGCAAAGTCAGAGCCCACATTACTGGTTTATGGCTTTGGCTCCTGTGACCACCCCTCTCACCCTCTCACATGGACTCCTGGCCCAGGGGCCACTCTGTGGCTTCAGGGCAGGTTGAGGGGTTGGTGTTCCCACTGTGCCAGCCATTCAGAGGCTATGTTAGG
>NW_020955458.1:366680-435423 GCF_003031625.1 Empidonax traillii | reverse complement strand
CTTGACCCTTCCCCCACACACCCACTTAAGTTGGTTCAACCAAATAATTATTATAACAATCCAGTGTCTCACACCATTAAAAAAAAAAAAAAAAAAAAAAAAAAAAAAAAAAAAAAAAAAAAAAAAAAAAAAAAAAAAAAAAAAAAAAAAAAAAAAAAGTAGTACAAAATTTGGGATACGTCTCATTTAGCTTCATTACATAAAAGTTAGGCATCTAACTTTGAGCTCAATATCTTCCAGACTAAGAAAGAAAGAAGGCTTGGATTTAGATACCTGTCTTCAGCATATCAGAATGGAGGGAAGAAGAGTCCTTGATTGAGTATCTGATAGGATGGGTCTTACTTTCATGGTTTTGCTGTTAGGTTAATATTTTGAATCCTCAAAAAATCTCTGTATGTTCTATTCACTCTTACAGTGCTTTTACAATGATTTACTGTGTAATTAGTGTTAAATTCTGAAAAAAAACTCTAAACTTCTTTCAGAAAATGCTGCTAAACACTGGTATTTGTCTCAAAACTTTACTCACTGGTGAGTTTTTTTCAGTTCAATTTTGCAATGCAGATTGTCTTCACAACAGCTGCACTAATAGCCAATACTCTATGCCAGGTCTTATTTTCTGATCCACAGAACACAGTAAATCACATTTACTCACTAGTTTGCCAATTAGGTTTTTCCACTGAATGAGTTTTCTTCATCAATTAAAATTATTGGTGATCATCTGAAGTAATTTACCTAGTTCATTGCCACTATTTCTGTGCCACTATTAAAGCTGGCACATTATGCCTTTACCAACTGCCTTTAACCTGTCTATTGATCTAAACAGGCCAGTGCCGATCATTTTAGTTACAATGATGGATCTCAGTCATGTGCTCAGTAAGAAATGAGGGTCAACTCCGAATTTACCTTTTTCTTCCCTTTACTTAGATTTGTAGAAACATAGAATGGTCAGGGTTGTAAGGGACCTTAAAGATCACCTAGTCCCAACCCTTCTGCCATGGGCAGGGACACCTTCCACTAGACTAGGTTGCTTAAAACCCCATCCAATTTAACCTTGAACTCTTCCAGGGATATGAAGGGAGTTCCATCCACAACTTCCCTGGGCAACCTGTTCCAGTGCCTCACCATGCTCACAATACAGAATTTCTTCCTAATTATCTGATCTAAACCTATTGTCTCTCAGTTTTAAGCCATTGCCCCTTGTCCTATCACTACATGCCCAGCTACCTTCTAGGTCTCTTTTGTTTATTGAAAGACCACAGTGAGGTCTCCCTGGAGTCTTCTCATCCTCAGGCTAAACAACCCAAACTCTCACAGTGGGTCAACATAGGAAAGTTGCTGCAGGTCTCTGATGATCTTTGTGGTTCTCATCTGGAATCCCTCCAACAGGTTTATGCCTTTATTAATTTGGGGGACCCAGACCTGTATACAATACCTCGGGTGGGGTCTCATGAGAGCAGAGTAGACAGGGAGAATCATCTCTCTCAACCTGCGGATCACATTGCTTTTGATGAAGCTCAGGATATGCTTGGCTTTCTGGACTATAAGCACAGATTGTTGGGTCATGCTGAATTTTTCATCCCCCAGTAGTCCCAAGTCTTTCTCCTCAGGACTGCTGTTAATCCACTCATTGCCCAGCCTGCATCCATATTTGGGATTGCCGTGACCCAGGTGCAGGACCTTACAGTTGACCTTGTTGGAATTCAGGAAGTTTGCCTGGGCCCACACTTATAGCCTCTCAAGGTCCCTCTCAGTGGCATCCCTTCTCTCCAGTGTGTTGAACACAGCACTCAGTGTTGTCAGTGAACTTGCTGAGGTTGCCTTTAATTGCTCAGCCTACATAACCAACAGAGAGGTTACACAGTGCTGGTCACAACACGAACTCTCAGGAGCTTTGCTTGTCTCTGGTCTCCACTTGGACACTGAGCTGCAGACCACATTCTTTGATTATGACCATCAATTCAATTCCTTATTCACCAAGTAGTCCAATCATCAAATATATCTCTTCAGTTTTGGAGACAAGGATGTCATGAGAGACAGTGTCAAATGTTTTGCACAAGGCCAGGTAGATGATACCAGTTGTTCTTTCCAACACTGCAGCCCCATCATAGAAGACCACTAAATTTGTCATGCAGTATTTGCCCTTAGTGAAGCCATACTGACCATCAACAGTTACCTCCTTATTTTCCATGTGCTTTAGCATAATTTCCAGGAGGATCAGCTCCATGATCTTGCAGGGTACAAGGCTAAGATGACTGCATTGTAGTTCCTTGGCTCTTCTTTTTTTCCCTTTAAAAGAAAAAAAAAAAAGGATAAAAAAAAGAAAAAAAAAAGGAGGGTTAATTTAATTTTTTAAAAAAGTAATTTAAATTAATTAAAAATAATTTAAATGATTGAATTGAGAGAAGGAGGGCTACATTTCCCATTTGCCTGTCAGTGGGAATGTCACGAGACTGCCATGACTTTCCAAATATGATGGATAGTGGTTTAACTACTTCATCAGCCAGTTTCCTCAGGTCCCATGGATGCATCTTATCAGGTCCCATGACTTTGTGCTCCTTCAGGTTCCTTAGATGTTTTTCATCTGCACTGGGAGGTTTTTCCTTCTCCCAGTCCCTGCCTTTGCTTTTTGGTCTTGGATGGTGTGTCTGGAGCACTTGCTGCTTACTGGGTCCTTCCTTTTCCCACTGTTTGGATCATATCTATCTTCTGTCACATTAACTGGATTGGTTTCATATCCCTTGGTATTTTTACTGTGTAATACAGAGACAAATTTTTTTCATATAAATCTTATTTAGCAATTTTGTGATATGGAAACCAGCATTACAAACAAACACAAGCAAACAAACAAACACAAAAAAATTAATGAAGCCAATCATTTTAAAAAAAAAAATTGAAGTAATGTTAGTTGAGTATAACTGAAGTATATGTGACCAACCACTGAGTAGTCTGTATTAGCGAATCACTGACTATAAATACATGGGAAGTGTTGCTCCAGCCCCATGCACATACATGGTAAGTATGATATGATGAGGTTTTTTTCGTTGATTGCAGCCACTGCTTCTGAAATTCATGATCAAACAGTTCAAGAATACAAATTGAATGAAAGACAAAAATTGCCCTGATTCAAACTGCTCAAAATGAATAGTGACCACACCAACACCACAGGGCAGATGTGCTGTACCATATTGGATCTATAAGTGTATAATCTGGAAGCATCCCAAATGTATGCCAGAAAGAAACCTGGGGGGGCATCGTCTCTGTGTACTCTAAGATTTCCTTTGCAGGGAGACATACACACACAAAGAAACACAGTGCATTCCGCTCTAGATGACTGAAAAGCATGTGCACAACAGAGCACATCTGCTCAGCAATACGGATAGCAATTCTGACTCAAAACCAAATAATTTTATCCAAATCCTCTAACAAAGGTTATAGGCATCTTTTTGTTACCTTGCCTGGGCTTAAAATCTTCTTCTAAAAAGGATTAAACTGCTACTGACCAAGACATCTTTTTCTAATATGTAACTAGTTTCTAGTAATTTATGAAAATACTGGGAGGTAGAGGGTGAATTTGGTGGTCTTTGCAATTTATAGTTTCTTTATTCCAGAGATAAAGTTGCTAATATTGGTTGCAAAGTGTGTATGAGTGAACTGAAAGTAATTTCTTCGCTATAAACCCACAAATATTCCCAGTGTCAGCTTTTATTTTCATTAGGAAACATTACTTCTAGTAATTACTTTAGAAGCATTACTAGAAGTTTCTAACATTAACACATCTATAATCTAATTTGAAATACGTATAAAAATAGTCATTTTTATACCTTATAACAAAAACCTTAAATTAAGTGCTTTATCTTCGTCTGCAAAGACTAAAGTTTCTCTTTCCTCCTTTCTCTCTCTTTTACATTTTGTGCCATTCAATAGTGTAGGAAGAATACAGTAAAAATCAAGGCATTTCCCTCCTTTTCCTTCCTTTTTCCTCCTGCTACTAATTTTTTGTTTTCCTTCTACAGTATTCCAAGTTTTCTAAAGGTACAACAGCAATAGGAAAATATACAAAACAACATTAACTATGAAAAATCCTTTTCTGTTATACATATTCGTGGCAGAACCAAGACTTAGGAATATCAAGAAAACTCTGTATATTTGAACTCATGTTGTAGCGGGTTTCTGTGGCTCAGTTTTGGTAGCAAGTGGCTCCTGTTAGAAACTGTTAGATGCTTCCCCTGTCCAGTGGAGCCAATGCCAGCCAGCTCCAGGACAGGCTTCCTGCCGCTGGCCAAGTCCAAGCCAGTCAGGAGTGACAGTAACACCTCTGTGATAACATATTTAAGAACAGAAGAAAGAATTGCAGCCAGGAAGAGCGGAGTGAGAACATGGGAACAACAAAGTAGACACCAAGGTCAGTGCAGAAGGAGGGGCAGGAGGTGCTCCAGGCACCAGAGCTCAGGCCCTGCAGCCCGTGGTGCAGACCACGGTGGGGCAGCTGTGCCCCTGCAGCCCATGGAGGGACATCAGGGTGCAGAGACCCACCTGCAGCCCACGGAGAAGCCCATGCTGGAGAAGGTGGATGCATGAAGGAGACTGTGACCCCATGGGAGGCCCATGCTGAAGCAGAGTCCTGCCGGAGACTCACAACCCATGAAGAAAGGAGCCCACACTGGAGCAGGTTTTTCCCAGACAGGACTTGTGGCCCCTGTGGGGGACCCACGGTGGAGCAGCTCATTCGTGAAGGACTGCATCCCATGGAGGATTGACCCACGGGACAGCAGTTTAGTGAAGAACTGTTGCCCGTGGGACAAACTCACGCAGGAGAGATCCATCAAGGACTATGTCCCATGGGAGGGACTGCACGGGAGCAGGGGAAGGACTCCTCTCTCTCTGAGCTGTGACAGAAACAACAGCTGACAATAACCCCCATTCCTTGTCCCCCTGCACTGCTGAGGGGGGGGGGAGAAAGAACATGGAAGGAAGGAGGGGTGTGGGGAAGGTATTTTTAAACTATTTTATTTCTCATTCTTTTGCTCTTATCCTGTTAGTAATAGATTTAAGTGATATCCACACATTGAGTCTGTTTTGCCTGTGAAGGTAATCAGTAAGTGACCTTGCCCAGCTGTTATCTCAGCTCGTGAATCCTTAGCTGTTTTGGTTTTTTTTCTCCTCTGTCCAGTTGCAGAGGGAGAGGGAGAGAGTGACTTTAGTGGGTAGCTGGCATCCGGCCCATTTTTTTCCTCATTTGACTGAAAAAATGATTAATTTGTAAAGCACTGTAGTCCCAAAATTCTGTTAAAGAGAAGAAATGGGGATGTTAAACTTTATATATATTTATAGGTTTAATTATAGTGATTCATTGTCACATTCTCAGATCTGGAAATTGACTTAGGCAGCAGTTTCAATGAAAGACACTCTAACATGTTGACAAAGATCTCCAGTAAGACAGTTTTCTTTAGCAGTGTCAAAACAGGTTGGCTACTTATGATCTTTTATGTGTGTGTGCAGATATATATATATAAGTCAAGAAATTATTGTATGTATAATATTATCTACATAAGTCAAAATTCTATGCATTTCTGGTTCAGCAAGACAGAGTTCATCTGTAAACTTATTTTATTTAACAATAAGGTCTAAAACACATCTACTAAAGAAATGTCATAGGACAGTTGAAATATTTTAAAAGAAACCATGTAGGCAGTTTTTACAAATTTAATAATATCTTTAAGGTTAGACTGTAGTGGCTAAGCCACATGTGGTGGGTTGACCTTGGCTGGATGCTAGGGCCCCTCATGTTTCTCTGTCACTCCACCTCCTCAGCTGGACAAAGAGAAAACTACAAGTGGCTTGTTGGTTAGGATTAGGACAGGGAGGGATCATTCAGTGATTACTATCATGGGCAAAACAGAGTCAACTTGAGGAAATTAATTTATATTTATTGCTAACCAAAAGTCAGAGTGGGGTAATGAGAAATGAAACCAAATTTTAAAACACCTTCCTTCCACCCCACTCTTCTTCCTGGGCTCAACTTAATTCATGATTTCTCTACCTACTTCCTATCACAGAGAGAAAAGAGGAGACAGGGCCTGGGGAGCTGTCATCAGTCTCTACTGTGTCTCTCCCACAAAGGTAGTGGGAGAGACACAAACTTCTCCATTGTGAGAGTTTTCCGTGGACCATAGTTTTTCACGAACTGCTCCAGTGCAAATCTCTCCTATGGGGTGCAGTCCTTCAGGAAAAGACTGCTTCAGCATGCATCTCCTGTGCAGTCATGAGTCCTACCAGTAAAACTGCTTGAGCATGCTCTCCAAGGGGTCACAGGTCCTGCCAGGAGCATGATCCATCATGGGCCTCCCACAGTTTCATAATCTCTTTTGGGCGCATCTACCTGCTCCAGCATGGGATCCTTCATGGGCTGCAGCTGGATCTCTGCTACACCATGGACCTCGATCGGTTGCAGGAGGACAACCTTCCTCTCCATGGCCTTCACCACAGGCTGCAGGGGAATCTCTGCTCCAGTGCCTGGAGCACCTCCTCCCACTCCTTGGACGACTTGGGTGTCTGCAAGGCTGTTTGTCTCTTGTATTCTCATCCTCACCTTCAACTGAAATTGTGCACAAGATTTTTTTTCTCCTTCTTAAATACATTACAACAGAGGTACTGCTGCTAAGGTTGATTGGCTCAGTTTTGGCCAGCAGTTCTTTTGGACATAGATGAAGTTTAGCCCCTCTGTTATCAAAACCATACCACACTAACCCAACACATCACATACTTCAGAGAAGAATCTTTTTCTTCCATGTTTTTTAACAGACAAATTGTTGGGCATTGTGATCACCTGAGAGTGAGAACAAGTCATCTTACAGGGAATGGAAAGCAGCATTTGCAGAGAAAGATCAGCTGGATAAGTCAGGACCTGGAAAATAGCCACCTGGGACTTTAATACTGTGATTTATATTAAGGGAAATAAACCCACACGTGCATTTGTTCTCCATCTTATGTTCCTTGTTCATGGACTTTTTGCCAAGCAGGCACAGTAACAGTTTTCCCTTGGGTTGAACTACCGTGAGGTAGCAACCAATCAAAACATTTGGCGGGCTCTAGCCCAAAGCCACTCCCCAGTTACCACCCTGTTCAACCTCTTCATGGTTATGTATAACCTGTTATCCTATTGTTGTAAGAGGATTTGCATGCTCCTCCCTTCCTCCACCCAAGTTCTCGTCCCTTCTATCCCAAACCCTATTTAAACCCTCCATTTTCTTAATAAAGCCGGATCGGCCCTGGCTGTGACTCACACTGCGCCTGCGTCTTGCGTCCTCCTTAGGTAGTGAGATACGGTGTGCTTGCCGCACAGCCAGTTGCACTCTCTATTTTAGATCACAGGAGAGCAACGAACCCCGAGCTGGTCGGCTCCCCTCCCCGATGACAAACTGCGACAACAAATAAATGCCCTTATTTTTCACTGAAGCTGAATAGCAATGATGCAACATGATGTCCCTGGAAAACTTGAATGTGAGCTCTCAAACTGTTACATGGCATTGGACCCCATTCAAAAGGCTGTATAAGCACTAAGTTTATATCAACAATATAAGGCCTAAAAAGTTACGTGTCTGATCAGTAGAGAAATATATTCAAGCACTAAATTATGTACTTCCTTTCTATGTGTATTGAATGAGATATAAAATTCACGGCAGTCACCCCAGTAATACGTGATTGGTCCCTAGGAAACAACTGTTAAGTACATAATAAATGATTTGTGAGACCCTTCTCACATCAACTTCCATAGCTAAGGAAAGGATCCATTTTTTATTTATCTCAGACAGGGATTTAAATTTTAAATTCTTTCAGGAGCTTGGGCTCTTAAGTGATGCTTTTAGACATGGGCAAATGGATCGCTGTTTCTCTTAAATACAATTCAGGATATACTCTTATACCATATTTTTAAGTCATACTCTTTGTCATATTTGTATGCCATACTCTTAGAATTAGTTCAGTAAACTGTTTTGTGATGTTATATTCATTTTATGCTGAATTATTATTATTTTTTAATAGAATCATGGAATAGTTTGGATTGCAAGGGAACATTAAATGTCAGCTAGTCTGACCTCCACTGCAATGAGCAGGGACAACTTCAACTGGATTGAATTGTTCAAAGCTCTGTCCAACCTGACCCTGAATGTTTCCACATTTTTAATATCTTACGTCCTATTTCTCCCTCCAGTTCCCTCATCTTTAGGTTAAATATATTGCAAACAATGTGAAAGAAAGGAATAAGGTCTCCATTACTGGTCAGTTCAATTTTTCATTACATAAAAAGTATTAGTCTTTACAAGGATGATAAAGAATAGCTCAAGATGAGAGCTGGAATATTTTCACAGCATGACAAAGCTAATTGCATGTATTTGAGATATTCAAAGAATACTTTGATTTTATTAGGTTGTCTTATCATGTTGCACATTCCCAAAATGTAAGTATCAGCACCTACCTATTTCAAAATTCTAAATTTGACTAGTTTATAATGTAGACCATTGAGTTTCCATATATTTTTAAAATGGAAACTGGTTTAGAGATCATGTCTTGGAATATATTATGAAGCTACTCTGGGAATGTAGAGTCTGGTCCTGGTATCACAGATCAATTAAAAACCTGCATATACTTTAATGGTTCCCAAACTAAGGCAAACTTTGACATGTATCAATTGACAAGCTTCATTAACTCAATAATTCCACTCTAATAGTAAGTTGTTTAATAAGAATATGATAATTTCTCTCCACAATCTCATAATAGAATACTTAGTTATCAGGCACAAATACGATCTGTTGCTACAATTCAGGATGCTTCGTTGTCTTCTTAGTAGTACATTGTTGGAGGTACTCCACAAGAGGTTTATTCATGGTGGAGAAAAATCTCTGAAGAGAAAGAGAACTGAAGAAAAGACAGCTTTGAAATGCAGCTAAACTACTGGACAACAGATAACTTCCTACCTCAGAGACTGCTTTTCATGCTATAAAAGTGTTATGTTTATTCAATTTAGTAACAATGTTGTTAGAAAAAAATCTTACTTTATATGTAATCTGCAGTTTCAATTATTGTTAACCCTGTCCCTATTTGTGGATTGTAATCCCTCTGCTTCTTGGCTCCTGAGAGTTAAAATTTATAGATTTCCCCTTCTTTCTATCTCTTCTCACCCATATTTGGATGTGTTTAGCTTAATTTCTCCATTTATAGACATTCCCTTGCATGAAACTCCCTTAATTCCTCCCAAATTCCACACATTCTATGCTCTACCACATAAAAGCTAGCTCACCCCTGAAATAAAGATTCATCCATTTTGTCTTCACTGTGTGTGATTTGTGTGCAAAGTGGACACACGGTCTTAATATTTAGGAGGTGTGACAGCTTTTGCCTCTGATAGTACATAGGCATTGATGAAGTTACTGCTGGTCTGGGTGCCAAAAAGAGATAAAGGAACTGATTTTATTCATTAACCAATCTATTCGTGTAGTAACAGAGGCAGCAAGAAAAGAGACAGTAAGCCAAGTTGGTTACTAGGGTGCTTAGGTCCCCAGTGAGAACATTTTCCAATGAGAACTTTTATTTACATATTAAAAATTAAATATTAAACAATATGTTTTGATAGTAATCAATTAACACAAATAGACACAACTTGCCTCTATGCTGTGTGTAATTGACCAAGCAGGTGATTTGCTATGTAAAATGCAAGCTCTGGGATCCATTCTGGAAAAAAAGAAGAAAATAACAAAAACTCTTTGTATTTTATATTCTCTCTTGACAGTGTATTCTGATACATAATTAGATTAGGTTATTTCTTGACTTCAGAATATCTATGGATCGATTTCAATCCAAGCATTTTTGAGTTGCAAGGTTAGCTACTTCTGACAGTTGTATTTCAAAAAAAAAAGAGAACCATTCTCAGGTTTTGATTAATGTAAGTATGGCATTGTGGTAGGTTGAACAGTTAACTGCCAGCAGTTAAGCACCCATACAGCCACATATCCTCTTTCTCTCAGGTCCTAACTCTGCCCAGCAAGACAGGGGAGAAAATATGAGGAGCAAGAGCAAGGGAACTCATGGATCAAAATACTGACAAGGAACCCATTCTCTGATTACTTTCATGGACCAAAATGGATTTGACTTGGATAATTTAACTTAATTTAAAACATTTAATTACTAATTCAGATATCAGTAAACACCTTTTTTCCCTTCTCTAGACTTCATTCCAAGCACTCTCACCTCCCCTTGACAGCCTCTACTATACTTGCAACCACCTCAGATCTGTCCCTTAGGTGAGGTGACAAGCAGTGCAGTAGGTTGGAGAGGTTTCCTTCTACTATTCCTTGTTTCTTGCTCTCTTCTTCCCTTGCACCTTCCATCCTTTTTATTTTCTCTGCTCAAGCATGAGTCACCAAAATGCTGGAGTAACTTTGGAGGCAAATATGCTGTTCCAGAGAGCACTACCTAGTGCTCCAACCTCTTGTTCGTCATTCTTGACATCTTCTAATCTTTCTTACATATGTTTTCACAGAACCACCATAAACTCCTCCAGCTAGTTCTGAGCTGACTTATCTATGACCTACAGTGGGCCTGTTACAGTCTGAAACCAGCTGTGTTCAGCACAGGGCAGCACATGGCCTCTTCTCACAGAAGCCACCATGCAGCCAGTCTGGCTACTTAAATCCTCCCAAAGGCACCAAGTACCGCTTTATGGGAATCTTGTGTTAAATTATATTCTTCACAATGAGGCAAACTTCACAGAATCACAGAATCATTTAGGTTGCAAAAGACCTCCAAGATCATCAAGTCCACCTTTACAGACCTCCACCCTGAACTAGACCTTAAGCACCAAGTGCCACATTCAGTCAACACCTAGAGGGTTGGTGTTGATCCATTCCCTGGCCAGCCCATTCCAAAGATTGACAGCCCCTTCCATGAAGAAATTCTTTCTGATATCCAACCTGAACCTCCCCTGGTGCAACTTGAGGCCATTTTCTCGTGTCCTGATGCTAGTTTCCCAGGAGAAGAAAATGACCTACACCTGGCTACAACCTCCTTTTCAGGTAGTTGTAGAGCGAGGTAAGGTTTCCCTTCAGCCTCCTTTTCTTCAGGCTTAACAATCCCAGCTTCCTCAGCCATTCCTCATAAGACTTACTCCTTACATCAGCTTCACTGCCCTTCTATGGACACTCTCCAGCGCCTCCATGTCTCTCTTGCAGTGAGTGACCCAGAACTGGATGCAGCAGTTGAGGTGCAGCCTCACCACTGCTGAGAACAGAGGGACAATCACTTCACTAGTCCTGCTGGCCACACTATTTCTGATACAACCATGATGCCGTCAGCCTTCTTGACCACCACAGCACACTGCTGGCTCATGTTCAGACAGCTGGTGACCCCAGATCTTTTCCACTGAGCTGCTTTCCAGCCATTCTTTTCCCAGCCTATAGGGCTGCATGGGGGTTTTGTGACCCAAGTGCAGGACCTGGCACTTTACCTTTTTGAACCTCAAAATGCTTTTGCTTAGGTCACTAAAACTTTATGTTTTGATGTGATTATAATTTATAGGAACACAGACAGAGAGGGTGTAAAAAGGTAGGAGGGGAGTAAATATTAGCTTTTAAGGTTGAAATCTAAGATCTTCATCATTTTTGAAAAGTCATGGTGGTCAGACCAAGTCCCTGGTGACCAGAAAAACAGAAACATTGCTCCCATTTTTTTAAAGGGGAACAAGGAAGACCCAGGGAAATACAGCCCAGTGAGTTTTGCCTTTGTGCCTGGGAAGATCATAGAGCAGATCTTCCTAGAAGGCATGCTAAGGCATATAAAGGACAAGGGACTGATTCAAATCAGCATCACAGCTTTACTACAGGGCAGTTGTGCCTGGTCAGTCAGGTGACCTTCTATGATGGAGCGACAGCAGTGATTGACAAAGGAAGACTGACAGATGTCATCTATCTAGAATTCTGTAAGGCCTCCAATACAGTCCTATATGACATCCTCATATCCAAATTGAGAGACATGGATTTGATCGATGGACTATTCACTGAATAAGGAATTGGCTAGATGGATGCAGCTAGAGATTTGTGGTCAATAGTTCTATGTCCAGATGGAGACTGATGATAAGAGGTGTCCCTCAGGACTCTGTCTTGGGACTGGTGCTCTTCAGTGTCTTCAATAACATAGACAGCCCAATCAAGTGCACTTTCAGCAAGTGTGCAGGTGGCATGAAGCTGAGTGGTGCAGTTGACACCCCAGAAGGAAGAGATGGACCTGGACAAACTTCAGAAGCGGGCCCACAGGAAGCTCATGAAGTTCAACAAGTCCAGCAAGAGCAACCGGATCTAGTGAGTGGCATTCCTACCCATGGCAGGTCTTGGAACTAGATGATCTATAAGGTTTCTTCCAACCCTAACCATTCTCTGATTGTATGATTCACCAGTATAAAGTCAGAAATCCATGAAATAATTATTCTACAGCGCTTTGCATCCATCTGTCCTATAGAGTTTAATAAATGCCAATATGAGAAATACTTCTCACGAATAAGAACATAAAGGCACAAAAAAGGAAACAAGAAATAGTAATTGTTGGAATAAACCCAGATGTGCAACTCCCATTCTAGAAAACAAACCAGTCAACAAAACAGCTTAGTCACATAATGTCTCTTAGCAGTGAATAAAAAGAAGCGGTTATGCTGAACAATTTTAATGCCTGTTTTACAATGAAATGAATCATGTCCTAGACCCCATTGACTGTATCAACCAGATTTTATTGACTATGAACTGAAGTAAGTCCTGCATAAAAAGCTCAGCTAGACACATCTAAAGTCTATACTTAGTGAGACAAATCCCACCTAACCACTTTGAAATCATTATGCAATACATTAAATACTTTTTAGCTTTATTCTTCTTCTTTAAAAAAATAAATGAAAGTCATTCGAAAATTTCTCTTGTCTTCTTGAAAGCTTTATATTGTTGTATTTCCTAGGGGGCTTTTGATGTATTTTTAGTTAAGAGTTATGATTTTTTTTTTTTCACCAGAAAATTAATAACCCAAGGAAACCTAGACAAAGTAAAAGAGGATAGTACAGCAGGGCAGTTTTTGATCTTTCAGTAGTAAGATGGTATATTTTTCACTGGAGCCACTTATGAAACTATTTTATCTTGACAGATAGTTATAATAACAAATTAATTTTATTATTACTCCTGCTTATTCCTCTTTCTATATGCTTTGCTCTCCTTATGTATTTCCATATGTGCAAATATCAGCCTTTATTTCTCTATGCACCCTGAAACTAATATCCTGTGATGGAATGCTAATTTAATTGAACTTACTTCAAAATGGATGTTGAGCTGTCATTCCAAGCAAAGTTTCAATAAATCTTGTCTAAATCCTGTGCAGTTCCTTAAAGAATAGTCTTTGCAAGCTCAGAAACCTCTTCATTAATTTATTTTGATAGGTTTAGACTTCACAAGAGAACTCTTTGTAGCAAACACTTGTTCAAATATAAGTTTTCATGCTAGGGGAAAAAAATTGCACCTCAAATATGTTCTTTAATTCAGTGTTTCCAAGGATATCAGAGTTATCAAGGATTGCTGTGCATCTGGCACTGAGGTAGGTGACTAAATAGAAAGTTTGTATTTCAGAACTAATTACTGTATATGTTATTTGTAACTAGGCCTCTACAAACCGCTTATTAAAAAACCCCAACCAATCAAACAAACAAACACAATCCCACAAATGGTATTCCTATACTGCAAGTTAACAGAAGCTTAATTTCTTTAATGAAACTCCCATTTCTAACAGCGAGATCCAAAAGCTCCCTAGGAAGATTTTTCCTGATGCTGCTTCATGACAATAAAGATCCTCTGTCCTGGTATAGTTTTCTTGGACTTTTTGACCAGCTTTATCATTAAAATATAACTGACTGACAGTGTCAGCTATTCATGAGTCTTGGAAAGGTCAACAAGATGCATCTGGAATACGTATTTGCAATTGAACTTTTGCTTGAAAGGTGACTTGAAATAATGGAACTGTAAATAAGGAGGTACAACAGAATATGAATGAGAAAGAAACTTTGAAAGACTTCTGAGAAAGTTCTTTAGTAGGACAGGAAAATTATTTGTATCTAAGGCAATTATATAAGAATTAATTTCCAAAATTTCCAGACTAAATCAAGCCCATGGTGTTTATCTTTCCAACTTTTCTGGCATAGCAACCATGAAATGTCTCTTCTGTACAATGCCTATAATTATAAGATTTTTCATGTTCAACGTTATTGCCTAAAATAAACAGAACTGTAAGAATGACTTTGTTCCCAAACAATACAACATTCCAGAATATATAGACTTCATAACTGAAAGGCTACCATGCTGTAGTTGAAAATTTACACCTTAAAGAACAGTATCTTGCACAGCATCCAGAGGAGAGGATGATCTCAGAGAGATACTGGTAGAATACAGACACATCCAGAATAAAGAGCTGTCTCTGTACTTCTAGCAACTCGATGAGCATGAAATGAAATTAATAAATTTATTCTGTTGTTTTGGTTTGTGCCCAAAGAAATACAGAAGGGATGAGTTGGAAGCAGACTCCTGAGAAAGACTGAGTAATAGAAAGGATGCAATAAAAACAAGCCAGAAAAGTGCATTAGTATTGCTATCACATGGAGGTTACCATTTTCTAGGCTTCAAAATAACAGTTATGCAAAAAGGCAACTTTCAGACTTACTGGCAAAAAATCTTGAGTGTCAAGGCAAGGTGAATGGGACTTCTAATATCTCCTACGAAAACGGAATAGCAAGTTGTTTATCCTCAGTTCATCTGCAACATGAGTCAGCCCTGACAGGACTTGAATCTGTGATCAAAGGGGGCACATAAACCAAAGTTATTAGTGATATAACTGAAACAAGTACAAGCAAATCAAAGTATTTCCCCAAGGAGTTTACTGAAAAAAAAATACAGAATATAAACTAAAGCTTTCCAGCTTTAAATATTTCAAAACCCCACGTAGACTATTATGTGTGTAAAAGATTTATTTTGTGAACATTAGAATGTTGATGGTTTGACTGGTAATATTTCCATTGATTATTATTGAATGAAAAACGAATGAATATTTGAGTTCTACAAGCAGGGCATTATACTATATGATATTATTAGTGATATGTATTATTTTATTATATTTATTATATTAATTATAATTATTATGTTATGTACATTCCATTACATTTACTATATTTGTTATAGTTATTGTATTATTTGACACCATATGTCTTTGGATATGTGGATCTCTTACATTATCTGTGGACTAATATACACATTGCTCTTACCTGTTGCAAACTATTCTTGAAATACCAAATATTTATACTCTTTCAGTGCTTCAACCGCCAAATACTGCATTTAATTTTTTCACTGTTCTTATTAAATGACTGCAATTAAATGCAAGTCTATTCAAGTCAAACATGCTTCAGAGGAGCACAGATTTGGATGACTTGAATGGCATATGGATTTCATATGTTGATATACTTCTCATTAGCACACTAAATATTGACTACTTTACACTGACATAAAGAGCTAAACTTTTCTAGGATACAGTTGACAGTTACATGTGACTGCAAACCAGAAGTTTTCAGCTGTGTCTAAACTGCAGTGAAAATACAAGCTGTATCCCATGGACCCAGCGACTTCACTTTTCAAATAAATAGTCTCTTATGAGACTCTTTGGCCTTCTTTCCAGTAATTTTACCTCATTGTTACTTTTTTTTAAAATTAACTTAAAAATTATAATTCAATCAAACAAAATATTGATGAATATTACCTAAAATAAAATTACTGTGAATTCTGCAATATATTTCTGTCTCTTTTGTTTTAATTAGATAAAATTCTGAAACGACTTGGTTTTTGTATTCTTGAAAGTTTCTGGCAGGTCCACAATTATTTTTCTCTTCTGGTTATTTTCATTCAACAGAATGAATTACTAGGCATGACTTGACTACTTCTCTTTTGTAGATTGTTCCTAACTGGTGCATGACTTTCTAGACTAATATCAGACAAAATAACAAGTTAAAGCTTACCAATACTGGGCATGTTAGCCAGTTATTTCAATATCTTACAGATTATGTCATTCGTAGATCACAGTATGGTATTAGGAAGTGTTCTTTTGCAACAGCATGATTTTTTCCGTGTGTGTTGGACTTGTGATACATAATAGCCCCATTAGATTTTGTTACAATATCTTGCATTTCTTTCTATCTAATATCATTCTATGTTTTTCAGCCTAAATCACCATGATTTTCCTGGATTTAGATCTGCAGAGTTATCACACACCCATATATATTTATATAATCTCTTCTACCACTGAATGAATTGATCCATGCAAAATTTATCATAAGAACAACCACATTAGCCTTCATTTAACTCACAGAATGTATGAGATTGGACAGGAACTCTGGGAGCCATCTGCTCCAACATCCTGCTCAAGCAGAGACACCTACAGCAGGTTGCCCAGGATAATGACTTTTAATATGTCCAAGGAGGGAGACTCCCAACTTCTCTGGGCAACCTGTTCCAATGCTCAGTCACCCCTATGGTTAAGAAATGTTTGTTGACATTTGGAGGAAGCCTCCTGTGTTTCATTTTGTGTCCATTGGTTCTGTCACTGGACACTGCTGAAAAGAGCCTGGCTCTTTCCTCTTTCTACACTCCCTTCAAGTATTTATGTCTATTAATAAGATTTCCCCTGAGGGTTCTCTTCTCCAGGCTAAACAGTCACAGCTCTCTCACCTTTCCACACAAGAGATCTATTCTCTTAAAGATTTTTGTGGCTTTTTGTTGGATTCCTTCTAGTATGTCCATGCCCTTCTTGTACTTGGAGCCCAGAACTGTACACAGCAGTCCAGGCACGACCTCACCATTGTTCAGCAGAGGGTCACCTCCCTCCACCTGTTGGAAATACTTTGCTTCATGCCATCCAGGACACCAGTGGCCTTCCTTGCTGCAAGGACACACTGCTGGCTCGTGTTCAGCTTGATATCCTTGTGGACTTCAAGGTCCTTTTCTGACAAGCTACTTGTAAGCTGTGTGGCCCCCAGCATAAATTGCCGTACAGTGTTGTTCCCAGAGAAGACTTTATACTTTTCTTTGTTGAATGTAATGAGATTCACTTCAACCCATTTCTCCAGTCTACTGAGATCTCTCTGGATGGCAGCATGATCCTCTGGTGTATTAGTGACTCCTCCCACTCTGTGTCATCAGCGGACTTACTGAGAGTACACTCTGCCCCATAATCCAGATCGTTAAAGAAGGTATTGAATAACACCAGACTTATTCATTGCTGGGGAAGGCTACTGGTACTTGCCTCCAACTAGATTTTGTTCCACTGATCACCATGCTCCGGGCTAGTCTTTTCAAGTTTTCAGTCCTGCTCGCAATTTGTTCATTCAGTCCATACTTCAAAAACTTCTCCATAGGGATCTTGTGAAAGTCAAAGGACTTACTGCAGGCCTGGTAGATAACCAGCACTCTGTCCTCATATATCAAGCTAGTCATTTCAGCACAGAAAGTGAGTAAGTTGGTTAAGCACGACTCCCCTTTGGTGAATCCATGCTGACTACTCCTGATGATTTTCTTTCTTTTAATGTGCCTGGTTTCAAGGATTAGCTGCTTCATTACCCTCCCAGGCATTGAGGTGAGGCTGACCAGCCTGTAGCTTCCTGGAATAGCAATAACAGATTCCTGAAAAAAGAACAAAATTAAGGGCAAATATACAATTCTACTTTCCTAGAATCTTCTCCCAGGTTTAAACCACTGATAGCTGAGGAATTTCTGCAATTGATTTTTCCTTCACTTTTTGAACCTGTGTAACAATCATAGAATTCCTGGTACATTCCTTTATTTTTTGATGATTTTGACAATGGTAGCATTTGGCCAAGAATCATAAAATCATAGATCCATAGTATCAGATAGGTTGGAAAGGACCTCTGAGATCCTCAAGTCCAACCCTTGATCCACTACCACCACAGTTACTAGACTATGGCACTAAATGCCAGATCCAGTCTCTTATCAAATACCTTCAGGGACACAGAATTCACCACCTCCCTGGGAAGCCCATTCCAATGTCTGATTACTCGCTGTGTAAAGAGTTTCTTCCTAAACCTCCCCTGGCAGAGCTTGAGACCATGCCCTCTTGTCCTACTGCTGATTGTCTGGGAGAAGAGACAGACCCCCACCTGACTACACCTCCTCTCAGGTAGTTGTAGAGTGTGATGAGGTCATCCCTGAGCCTCCTCTTCTCCAGACTAAACAACCCCAGCTCCCTCAGCCTCTCCTCATAGGACTTGTGCTCCAGTCCCTTCAGCAGCCTGGTTGCTCTTCTCTGGACCTGCTCCAGCACCTCAATATCCTTCCTGAACTGAGGGGCCCAGAATCTTCACACACATAAAATATTTAATCTAGACTTTAGACAAAAGATATTGCTCCGAAGATATTACTTTCTTCCTTTGGTTCTGTAAATACTGGAAGCAAAAGAGTAGCATCATTTCTGTTTAGGGTCCTGGGTTTCCTATCCACAAGGAATATTAACCTCTTACTAAAGAAAATTAGATCAAGTCAAGATGGTTTGTTTGCACCATGTCCATTTAGACTGTTACTCATCTGTTTTTTTGTTTAAGTGCTTACAACTAGTTGAGGATTTTAAACTTCTTTGTATAGGTCTTCAGGATCAACCTGATCTAATGGGTGGCATCCCTGCCCATGGTGGGAGGAGTTGAAACTGGATGATCTTTTAGGTCCCTTCCAACCCAAAACTTCCTATTATTATATGATTACTTAGCAAAAGAGAATTATGTAGATGTGTGGTATCGAAAATTATTTTCAATTACTGTTTAGGTTTTCCCTTGTGCTCCTAACTAATCTCAGGGAGACATTACTAATTGAAAAGTAAGAATATAAGAACAAGAATGTATTAATTCCAATATTTCTGTCATATGCGTGATTTTAAAAATGGTAAAATCTAGTTAGAACAACTAAAAATCCTCACATGCTTACTCGTAACTGTTCAAATCCCCAGCTTTTCCCTTGTATATCTTTCACATGCTTGTCGTTATGGGATGAAGAAAAGGCAGAAATATAAGGCTAGAATTTTATTTTAAGAATAGAACTGAATGCAGAACAGAAAGGCAAAGGTAAGAAACCTAGACAGAAATTATGTTTAGTGGAACTAAGAAAAAATTTTTAAAAAGCCCCAACAACCCTCAAACTATTATTCCCAATTACCCCCCAAACTATCCTGGGGGTAATTCATCAGACATTTCTAAATATCTACTAAGTAAGTTTGTTTAATAACTCATTCTGATACAAGAAAATTATTGAAGAGGGAGTAAAACAAATGATGTCTTTCCTATGCTTCACAGAAACTTATCACTTCTTGCATAGACATGTTGCATTCCATTTACTTCATAAGTAAACTTTGAATTTTATCAGAAATCCTGCATATTTTTCATCTCTAAAGCCACTGATATGTGTGGAGTGCTTCTGGGTTTGCAGAAAGGTGTGGAAGGAAAATGAAACAATTTCTGAGCACATTGCTGAATTAACAAAATTCACACAGAGAAATATAATTTCAAAATGAGCTTAAATGGTAGCCTGGACATGAAGTGTATTCCATAAAAGTAAGCAAAAAATAAGTACGAACTATGATGGATTGGACCTTAAATTAGACCCAAAACTTCACACAACAGGAAAGCAATAGTAATGCTGATCAATTATTTCAGTTTTGCATCACTTCTAAAATATAAAAATGGTAGATCGACCAGGAAATAGGATTTGAACAATGTGTGCTTTTGTAGGGAAACAGAGTTGTTGCATATACACATGTGGTTCATTTACCAAGGAATTTCTGAATAACCTTGCAACTGACAACACACAGTCCACTGAAAAGTTATAGCAGCTCTCCAGCTGTTTAATTTAGGGTATGATAAATGGCAAACTGTTTGGATTTCTCTACTAGAAGGAATGAGGTTCAAAATCAAGCTGAATATCTGCCTGCTCTCTGTAATTTCACAGTAGGGTTATCAGCGACTGTTCACTCTGGACTAATTGAAGAAAAGTTCAATGCTGTTGGAAATAGGTATCTGTGAAGTAATGTTTCATTTCAACCAGGAAGAAAAATTGTTCCATGTCTTAGACCTGAAATAATTAGAGTAACCCCTCCACAGAAAGGAGCAATATGTGAGAATACTCAGTTAAATGTGAATGTGGTAACTTATCCCTCTGAAGTTTAATGTATTCATGTAATTGGAACTATATGAAAGACATTTGAGAACTGTGACATCATTCCTTACCAACATAGCAAAATAAAGTCATGGCTCACAGTAAACAAACACTTTTACAGTCTTGGGAATGGCAAACAGTTCTGCAAATGTTTTTTCTTCAGAACATCATTATCGATATACATTATTACCAATTACAAACGCCTAGAACATACATAGTCTTCCCATACCTTTAGTCAGTTAATACCAAGAAATCTGAAAGCATACCTTTGAAGAAAACATATGGCAGAGAAGTGTGGATTCACCATCTATTGCAATAAAGGGAGACTGCACATCCTGGGCTGTCTGTTTCTAAATCAGAGGCTTTTCAATCTTAGAAATAAAACCATTTTGAAAGGTTGGAAGAATTCTCTTTCCACCTTTATTAAAACATCTGTTTAGAAGTATCAATGCCTGTTTTCACACAGTGATTGAACTTTATCAAGAACCAGCAGTTTGAATAACATTTATAATCATAATCTAAAGAAGATTTTATGTTTAGTATTTTTTTGTTATAAGTGGATAACTTCCAGATACTTTCACTCTATGTAGTTAGATGAGGCTATATACAGCTATCAAGATGAAAGAATGGGTGATATTTTATGCTGTTTTCAGATCTATTTCAAAACATCTGAAATGCTAACTAAACTAATAGAAAGATATTTTCACAGGAATATGGCTGGTTCCAAGCACTAAAAAAACCCCACAAAATAGCATAAAATAATAGTGATCTATTAGTTGTCTCCATTCTTCATATTTTTGTAATCTCTGTATAAAGGAGAACATGATAATTTAGCTGTCTAATCTTTCTAATCCTTGATCCTAATTGCAACACACTCCAAGAACTGAAGAAAGAGTTCCTACTGGAACTAAAATTATGACTTAAAGGAAGTGCAATATTTCAGGAAAATTCTAATCTGCTCAATTAACGAAGGTCATACTGTATTGCTGTACCTGCTGAAAGGAACAGTAACACAAAAATTGTTTCAGTCTCAGAAATCAGATGGCTTCATTGCTTAAACTTGGCCAAGAAATGATAAAAATTGACTGCTAAGGGCAGTAGCAATCACAGGTGCACATCTGGGTTTTACTCAAATCTCAATTACACCTGTGTAAATTAAAAATAACTTGATCAAGGTCATTACATTTAGAGCAATTTAAAACCAATGTAAGGTTAGAATTAGACCAGTCATTAAAAAAATATTAAAATGTATTTAGAAAGAGCATATCTTGCATAGATTTTTTTTCTAGTCCTCTTGACTGCTTTTCTAAATCCCAAAGATATATTTGCATAATATTTATTAAACACTATGTCATGCTATAGTATAGGTGAAACACTTTTTTTTTTTTTTAAAGTTCTCCAGTTCTAAGCCAGGTAGAAGACAACGTATGCTTGCTTGTTCCTTTAAAACAGATTTTAGTATTTCATAGCTCAAAATCATACAAACAGTAATTTCAATTCTACATGAGACATGCTAAGGGCAGGTATAGAAAAACACCCATGCCAACAATTAATAATCTCATTTCACCTGAAAACATATGTTTACATTCCATCTATGCTTTGACCCCTCACTTGAATGCTACTCATTCAGTCCAAAACCTGCCTTTAACGGGTAACAGGAGTTGGCAAGTCTGCACCACTTCCCAGCTCATTATAGCAAATATAGTCATACTGGCTTCTAAAACATGTGGAAGAAATGATGCAGTGGTCTTACCCTGCTCTTTGGTAAACAGTTATTTTTCTATAATTTTAACTACATTGGCTAAGTCTTCCAGTAACTGAAGATCTTCACTTGTACTAAAACTCTCTGCATACCTTCACAGAGTGCATCAACCACCCTTGTTGCAGTTATACCCAAATATTTTTGCATTCTTTCAAGTGATTAGTCTTTCAGTATGTACACACAGACTATATTCGAATGCAGAACAATGTATTCCTTATCTTTCACTGCTTTGCTTACCCTAAATCACTCAAACAGTCCATTAGTTTGTTATTGAAGCATGGCTACAGTAGCAGTTACAGTACAGTTGAATCTGAATTGTAGTAAGATACCTTACAAAGGCAATGTCTCATGCCTCACACTGGGGATTACAAGAGTAGAGAATCTTTCTATGCATAACACTTCTTAAATTATTCTGGCAATTGTTTAATATTTTAGAAACAGAGAAAGAGTTATATTTTTTAAAAGGATAAAGTTAGTACCCAATTCCAGGAAGACAAATTCTGTTTTTCTAATGTGAATTAAAGAGCAGCCATGTGGCTTCCACTCAGGCTTCACCAATTGATTTTTATCTTCTGTGAGGTTAAACTGCTTGCTATAATTAATGCTGCCCCCAGGTAGTTGTAACTTTACAAATAATATTCTGCATGTGATAATAGGTCTCACTGGTCATGACAGCAGCATGGGGTCACATTAATAGAGATTAAATGGTCTTGGAAAAAAAAATCAGTATAAAATTTATGACTCCAGCTCTTTTATCTTACAAATAAGTCTGTAGCAGAAATAGGAAAAAAGAAATACCCTACCAAATCCAGATATTGTTTGTCATCTTCCAGTTGTCCTAAATTGCCACAGTGCAATTCATATCTATTCTTGTCTTTATTTTATATGGATCAGGTGTCATGTTTAAAGTAATGTAAATCCATAATAAGGTTCTCAAATGCAGTATTTAAAGTGCCTGCTGGAGTACACCGTATTTAAATTGCTGCTCACACAGCTGAAACATTTGTTCAACTCTCTTCCAGGTTTCAGCAGTATGCACTTCAATATTCTTTCCAGTCCATCTCATCTCATCTCATATCAGACACAGCAATATAAAACTAATGATATAAACATTCAATTTGCTCTTTTTACTCCATCTGAAAGCACAAAGATGAAGTAAAGTATCTTGTTTTCATCCCAGATATGATGAAAATTGAAGACCTGGTGGATGTGTATACAGAGTTTTTGAATAGTTGTAGAGGCATTCCCAGGCAAAAAAAAAAAAAAAAAAAAAAAAGAACATAGTACATATATCTAACACCTACTAAGACACAGATAATGAGGAACTGTCACTATTGAAAGCTGTGATTTAAACCATGCCCAAATTTTAATCCAGAGACTGCTAGTTGACTCTGTCAGAACACAAAAAGCCCAAAAGTAAACTCGCATGAGTGTAATTTGCACAGTCAATGGACCAATGCCCTGGAGCAAAAGTAGGAAAGAAACTGACTGTATGGACACACTAATTTTTTTAATCCTTTGTCTTCATGCCATAACCACTAGCTTGAAATTTAAGACATTTAAGATATCAATATAAACAAGTCAGTGACCAGTTTAGAATGAGATATCTAATGGGTCTCAAGAAGAATCAGCTACTTAGGCTAATCGGTGAGAAAACTTCTGAAAGCTGAATGGCTGAAGAATCATCTTCCCCAGAAACTGGGGACAATACTACATCTTCTCAAAGTACAAGATGCAGATAACCTCTTTTTTTTTCTCTAACAGAAATATACAAAACTTTCAATGTTTTTTCTAGATAGAATTGTGAATATTACATAATATTCATAAATATTTCTACTGCTGGAACATGAAAGAGAAAATATGTATTACTGAAAGATTCAGACACAAGACATCTATGACAAAATCACCTCCACAGCACAGACTACAGACCAAGATAAGACTGCATATCTCATTTCCAAACCTCAATACAATGCCTACATGATCTCATTTCCCACCTTTACAGTTTTATCTGTTATGTTCTCAAGTGTGTTGAAAGAACAACTTCATAATCTAACCTACTACTGCTAAATCACTTCTTTAAAAATTAGCAGCTGCAATGCTTATTAAATAGCTATTTTCTATGTTATTTGGATTTTGCCCTGTTGATAATCACCCACACCCACAAAAAGTGGGACATTTAACCATAGCAGTCATGTAGGCATCGTTTCAATAATGACTCATGCCATTGCTCTGGTGTTCTGACCTCACTGTGCCTCCCTAGATCAAGTTTGGCGTTATGACACTGATATCTAAAACACTAACAGCCCTCTTGAGACCAATTGAGGCAGCTTGAGATGATCTCAGCATATTAAACATCCACATCTTGAATAGCTTCTGATTCATGAGGAGAGTACTTCCAACAGTCAAGCACTCTCCTCCAAAGTGAGCTCCAACTCTCAGAGGTAGTTAAAAAGTGAAAAAGGCAGGTAGAAGCCAGAAAATCTCGAGCTGCTTTGTGTGATACTCGGCCTGGTTAATGTTAGTGAATATGCTATGGGTCAATAGAGTAGTTGCTCACAAATTCACAATGCTGTGATTTTGTATTCTTCCCATGAGGCTAAGTTTGCGTTTTTAGTTCACATTTACAAAAGAAGGGGAAAAAGAGAAAGAGAAGTAGGAGGAGAAAGAGAAGGAGAAGGAAAAGGAAAAAGACAAGGAAAAACAGAAGGAGAAAGAGAAGGAAAAAGAAAAAGGAAAAAGGAAAAAAAAGAAAAAGAAAAAGAAAAAGAAGAAGAAAAAGAAAAAGAAAAAGAAAAAGAAAAAAGAAAGCTGCCATTCAGGGAACACATAGTTTATTCATGACATTGGTAGAGAAAAAGAAAATACGAGTTTTTCAACCTTTCTTTTATGTAGCTTGAGGACTTGACCAAAATGAAAGTTGCAGTATACTTGCCCTTGTACTAATAATGAAGACATTAAAATTGAAACAGAGAATTTAAAGCAAAATTTAGACAAATAAAAAGGTACAAAATAAATAGTAGAAGGTTGAAAAACATTTTGTCCCAGAACCAGATGTTCAACAGTTTTGCAAATTTTCTGCTAAGTGAAAGTAAAATTCTTCAGTACTCTGCTGTATAACAATCTGCTGTATAAAGTGCCAAGAGTTTTGTACAGCCCTTTGTGATTTGTGATCTCTCTAAAGCTTTAAATTATCACAATAATAAAATAAAGCTCAGTTTTAAGTGCTCCTATGTGAATGCCTGAAAAGATTATTATAGGTTTTGAAGGCAGTGACCATACTTTTGAATCTAATTTGGCATAATAGCAATAAACTGTTACAATCCAATGAATATTTAATGGAATAAATACAATTACATATGTATTGTTATTTTTGATTAATGATCTAAGTTTGATTCTCCTTAATTCTTGAAAAAAGTTATATTTCCATAATATCATTTATATGTAAATACATTTCAGAAGATAGGTCTTTTACATTCTTAATTTGACTGGTTTAAAAGACATGAAGGCAAAGAGAGTGTGATACACTAAAGGGATATATGTGTTCCTTTATATACCAGTGTTTTATATAAAGTTCCGTGAGTGCTCTACAACAGAGTAGTAAAGCAGTAAGCATGAACTCTTGCCTCTCCTCAGATTCTATGATAGTTAATAAGTACATACATTATAGGAAAAAGCCTTATGAAGGAGAGCAAAAAAAGAGCTCCTTATTCTCTTTTCACACCAAGTCAGGCAGCTGAAAAAACACCTGAAATTAAACCCAGTGAATATGCTTATCATGTTATCATGTAGACCATAAATAATTGATGGTCCAATCTTGAAAAAGTTGTTTTTTTGAGGATCAAATAATACAGCTACTAAATCACTGTCTTTTCTGAACTGTATTGTTGCTTAGATGAGAGTGACTAGATAAGCATTTAATCTATTTGTGGCTTTAATTGTGACAGTTAACAGGCACCCTCAATGAAACACAGTAATTATTGACCTGATCCTTCTTAATATGAAATTTCAATACCATTGATAGAGGTTATGAATACAATCATATCTATAAGGCTTAAAAATGTACTTCTGCAACCAGCTGGTGCTCCAACAGGTGTTTGTGTAACAAAACAATGCCAGTGAATGTGACTCTCAGAAATCTGAGTAGATAAAAGTTTTCCAGATGCTTCAAATTTTCTGAATCCCAAGATCACTCCATGACACTTCTTTAGTATTTTATTTATGTAAACATAAGAGTTTTGGGGATTTGTTCATATTGGTCACAATCTTACTGCACTCAGCCATATAAACTCTTGTGTTTAAATTGTAACACACAAAGAATGCTCAGAATTAAGCAGCAACTTCATTTTATCTACTGTCATTGTGTGCAGTTTTAATCTAGACACAAATATGTGTTAGACACTTCATTCAGAATCATTATGTTTAAATAAAGAGGCTGCTTTCTCTCTCTCTCTCTTAAATAAAGAGGTTGCTCATTTTGGAGATAAGAAATTCATATATGTATATTTCTGGACAATCACCTAGTACAGAAAAAGAACTTATAAAATGAACAAGTTTATTTTTACAAAGACACTTATATGACTACCAAAAAAAGTATATTTTATTAAATACTGTTATTATCCATTATATTCTTTTCGTATACTAGTATATTCTATTTCCTTCAAATAAGGGAAATTTTAGCTACACTTTTGATATACCAAACTGGGAATCCAGTTTGGCTATTTCTTTTTAGACAATACACCACCAAATACTCCACTGAAGAGATTTTCTGACAAGAATTTCCAGCCAAGAGGTCTTAGAAAGGGATTTTGTTGTTCTTAATCAAAGAACAACATCTATATTGAAGAACTCATCAATATTGAAAGTAATTGTTTTGACTTTTAAAATATAAAGCAGAAAGATATTTTCTGTAAGGGCTGTTATTTGAAATATATTGATAGCTCCTGCAACTAGAATAATTAGGCCATGACATTTAAAAATTCGAAAACCTGAATTCTTCCCTTTTGTTTTTTTTTTCTGTCTTTTACAACCAAACAAAAAAATAGTAAAATAACCCTTCAAACCCAGCAGACCTTTAAAAGCTTTCCTTTAAAAATATTTAATACTTTTTTAAATTTTGCAGACAGTAATGTAGATGAATTGAGAGATATTGCCATTATAACACCTTCTGTTATTTTTTGACTTATATTTCCACACATTTTTTTCTCTCTGTATTATAGAAAAAAAGGGAGAGGTCTTAATAAAAGGGGAGGGAGCTCATTTTTTTTGGAGTCTCTGCCGCAGCATTTACCTTTAAACCAAGACAGATACAGAAAGCAGGAATCAGATATTTAAATCCTTCTTTGAGAAACACACAGGACGTGGTAAGATTTTTTTTTAAATTTATTTTGTTTTCTTAGGCAATTTGACTCCAACAAAGTTATTCACAAATTTCCAATATAATAGAGCTTTTGGTTACCATTGCACCTTTAGTTACAACGAAAACTCTGACAAGGCTCAGTATTTCTTTGTTTATGTCAATCAGGAGAAGACAGTTGATCATTCATAGCCTGCATGCAACTTCTTAATTCCATGCAGTTGTTTAAGCACTGACATAAAATGACTTTGTTAAGCTTTCTTAAGCATTCTGGACCTCCTCATTTCACATGAAGAAATTATTTAGAGTAATGAATTTTTATAATTCAAGACTATTTGAATCCCAAATATATTTAAAAATAAACCTTTGTAAACTTCATATTCACATTTATTTAGCCTCAAAAATGGTGAAATAAGATGTTCATAAATCACTAAAAGCTAAGTCTGTCAGCAGACTGCTTCAATTAGTATTTGAGCTTTGGTACTCAGGACTCAACATGAGCTTCTACAGAAAATATTGTCCAGCTGTGCTAGAACAGTTATGATTTCTTACAAACACCTTTTAAAGCTATAGTATTAACCAGTAATCCACAACATTCAAATTTTTAAAACATTTTATTTTTTAAAACATGTAGACAAGAAAACATCTGGTTGCTCTTACATAATACCACCATTATTAATGATCTGACTATGTTTTGTTGTCAAAGAATGCAAATGATTGAAAGATCTCCAAATTACCTTTTCCTGTTGCATGGTGTTTTCTAGAGTTGAAATCATTTTCCTCTAGACTTTTTCCAGTTGAGACCAATCTTTCTTGAAAGTCACTTTTTTTACTGAGACTTTATTTAAGTCAGGAGTTGCAGGATATTTACTTAATGATGCTGACAATATGCTTGAGTGTTTATGAGTAAGAATCAGGGGGAAGGCTCAGAAGGCAGATATCATGATTGGAGTCTGTTAATAGACCCAACCACAATGAACAGGCAGACAAAACATTGTATAAGCATCTGGGAGAAGTCTCACTACTGCATCTTCTCATAGAGGACTTAAACTTACTTGGCAGGAACAGTTGGAGGGGCAGTGGTGGCAGGAAAGAGCAGATAGCTAGGATTTGATACCAGCAGACACTTGCATGGTACTGGAATGAGACTGCGGAGCTGGTACAGGCAGTCAGAGCAGGACTGCAGACCCTCCAGATGACTGGAGGAGCTCCCATAATCCAAGGAGACCCAATCCATCAGTGACCTGCTGGTGACTTTTGCCTAAAATAATACATTGACTTGCTCCTAATGAACAAATTCTATTTTTTTCAGGAAATAAGACATATAAAGGTGATCTGAAAAAAACAAATGAACAAAAAAACCCACCACCACTAAAAAATATGCAACTGTTTACCTGAAAGTTAAACCAAAGGTTAAAAATTAATATTTGAAATGGACCCTAAGTTTATATTTCTGTGCCTGTGACCGAAAATCATGAAAAAAAAAAAAACAAACAAGCACTATTCAAGAAGTTTCCTAGACAAATCAGAAAGGTTAGGTTGTTAGGCTTTTAAAAAAAAATAGTTAAATGCTACTCTAGAAATTGGATATAGAAGTCTAGAATCTGTCTGATCTGTATATTTATGATGAAAATCTATACACCTGTAGTGAAAAATGTTTGTCAACATAATTAGAAATTCAGAAATGAATCACAGAAGTGGTCAGTAAGCAGCTTACAGCCAATTTGAGCTATCAATTTCCCTCTAGAATTAAAGCTTTTCATACCTGACACTAAGAACAGATTTATCTTCTTTATATGAATGCAGTACAACATAATTGTTTAAATAATCCATGGCAGTTAGAACCAACTATCATGAAACACTTTCTTTAACATTCCTGTATTATTATAAGTTAAGGTATGACTGCAGTGCAATCAAAGAAGAAAGTCAGGTGTATTGTAAAAAATTGCCAGGCTACTAACCCACCAGCAGAGAGCCTGCAAAGATGCATTTACTAGATTATATCAGACACATATCTTTATGTGTCAGTTTTCTGTTTATCACAACAGTTCTAAAGTGCTAAGGTTGATTTTTGAAAAATTATGTAGTGTGAGACTATACTATAACTAACTAACAAACTAATTAAGTATCTAACAAACTATCTAAAATTAATTTCAATTATTTACATTGCTGGAATTTGCATATCAGCTTTATTGGACAATTTTGCCCTGTAGCACTCTGGGGTTACTGATATAAACATAGAATTCCAGTGTTTATTTTTACCTCTAAATATCCTTTCTTCTCTGCTATGGCAGGTACACCGAGTTTAACTGCATCTTCTTTATATCTTAATTTCTTCCCAGGTATATTTTTAGTAGCAAGAGTTTAATTTTTATTATTATTATTATTTTTGGTTGTTGTTTATTTTTCATTTATTTGGGGGTGATTTTTTTGTTGCCTTTGTTTGTTGGTTGGTTGGGTTAGGTGTTTTGTTTTGTTTTGTTGTGTTTTGGGTTTTTTTGTTTAGATTTAGCCCAAAATCTATAGTTTTCTCTAAGACTGGTTGGAGTCTCTGGCCACACTCTTTTACTGTCACTTGTCAAACAAAGCATCATCTGTGTGAAAATTACCTGTCTCTATGTAATAAAATAAATCCACTGCATATCTCAGAGAGATGAAACAAGAGTTAAACATCATACAGCAGTCAGAAGAAATAACATTTTTCGAGAAAATATACAGTGTGCATAAATATGAGCTCTAGTTTTCTTTGTCATATGCCAGGATCTAGATACTGAATCAAATTAAAAAATACTTGGCATTAGCCAACTCTCAAAAAATGTTTCTCTTTGCAGTTACATGAAAATGTTCATTTCTAGATATTTGCTTCTTTGAGCCTATCTGTAAGCCTAAATACCTAGTTTTCTAAGTAATTTCTCCATAATTTTGCATTTTTCATACGGTTCAACAACAATAAAGTGTATGAAGTAATTATATATTTTCTCCTTCCATCTCTGATATCGAGATTAAAACAACGTGTTCTCTTTAAACTCTACTTCAGAGTATGGTGAAATTTCCCAGAATCTTCATCTATACTGTCTTCATACTCAGTGGCAGGGTGGGTTTTTTTTTCTTTCATTTGAGTTGAAGTCAAATGAATGACCAGGTATAATCTAATTATTTGTGGTATAATTCCAGTAAAAATAAATAAAAAAAAAAAAGGCATCATGTTCTATATATTGGCATATATATTTGTCTGATACAATTATGTTTGTAGATAAAATAATCTGGATAACACCCATTGTTGTTACCTACATATCTCTAACAGTACTAATTTCATTATTTTTGGCATCACAGTGCCTTTTGTATCACTTCAAATTAGAACAGTTCCTATGTGACTTTTAACCATTCCTTCATTGCTATAATAATTTAGGAATAAGTCTTCTAAATTCATCATAGTTTATCCTCTTTGCCAATAAGGCATACCTTATTTTGATACTTGCAGTGACTTGTGGTCATTACAATTTCTTCTGGTTTTTTCCAAGATGTTAAGAGTTGGCTTTGTCCTCTACATTACACAGTTTTGAGGACTCCACTTTTTAATTTCTATTTTAATATAATTCCTTATAGTACATTCTTCAGCAGTTCAAGTAACCTAACCATTCTCCATTGCATTAATTTTTGTTCGGGTAATTTGGTTTCCTTAGCAAATTCTGCATATTTTGTTATCTCAAATTTGTTTTCAACCAAGTTCTTTAAATGTTTCTTTGTTGTTTTGTTTGATTGTTTGTTTAATTTTCCTTTCATTTCTATTTCATAACAGGAGATTCAAATTACTTCCCCAAATTGCAAGATGAGATCCCATCCATAGATGCGTTACAAATTTCTCTCTGCTTTTCTTTTAATAAACTCTATTAAAAGCAGTTTTCCATCTATTTTATATGAAACTCAGCACCTCTCATTTCTTTAATAGTTATAGAGTTAGCCTCCTCTGCTTAAATTAACTGAGCAGTATTAAAATCAGGTAATGTTTCAGAAATAGCTGCTTCAGAAAAAAAGACTGCCTGCTTCCACTCATTTATTAAACATTTCAAGTGAAGTTTAAATCTTCCACATTTCCAAACGCTTTCAAGTCCAGTGAAATTTTCGTTGACTCCAGTCTTCTTTTGCAGTTCTATTTAATCTTTCTTTGGATGCTGTGTATTTCTCAATAATCAATGAAAAATGAAGTGTCTAAGAGTGGTAGGGTACCTTGAGACTCACCAGACTTCTAACTGATCAGCATTGTGAAGCATGGGCCATTGCATCTTATAACATTCAATGACAATTAATTCAAGATTGCACCCATTTTTAAAAAGCCCATCATGGCCTTCCATGATGGAGTGACTACATCAGTAGACAAGGGAAGAACTACAGATGTCATCTGTCTGGATTTCTGTAAGGCCTTTGACACAGAGCCCAGAACTCGCTCCTCTCTATACATGTGATATGGATTGGATGGGTGCACTGTTTGGTGGATGAAGATTTGGTAGGATGGTCACATCCAGAGGGTTGTTGTCAATGTCTCAATGTCCAGATGGGGTTCAATAGCAAGTGGTGGTCCTCAGGGTCCATATTGGAACTAGTACTGTTTAATATTGTTATCATGGACTATGGCATCAAAGGGACTCTCAACAAATTTTTAGACAACATCAAGCTGAGCTGTGTAGTTGACATACCTGAGAGAGGGTCCAGAGGGACCTGGACAAGCTCAAAAAATGGCCTCATGGAAAACTCATGAGGTTCAACAAGGCCAAGTGCAAGATGCTACATGTGTGTTGGGGCAATCGTTGGTATCAATACAGGCTGAGTGATAAAGGAATTGAGAGCAGCTCTGAGAAGGAGGACTTGGAGTACTGGTGGATGAAAAACCATAACTCATCAATATGCACTTACTGCTAATACCTTGGAGTTTTGATGTTTTGATTTTTTTAATATTTGTAGATCTTAGAAGTAGTTATGTAGTAAATGTAGATTTTAGAGTAGCAGCATGTTATCCCTTTACCCTTTAACACACCAGCTCAAACCCCTGTTACCCATTCCTATATCAATTCCCTAAATTCCACAGCCTGTTTAGTCTCTTTTTCAAGGTAGAATTGTAGAAGAACACCCTAACCCTACGGAAGAAGATACAGCCATAGACTCAATAACCTTCAGGCCTAGAATTCTGGAAGGCCTCCAAGGACATTACGTGCTCTGAGGAAGATGAAGATGAAGAAGAGGGGGTCCCAAAATGCCCCCAGACCAAATTTCCAAGAGGAGTGGCGGGGGCAGAACCTGAGTGGTGACTGGACGGGATTGGGTGAAAATCATTATAAAAACTGTGAACATCTCTATTTTGGGAGTGCGCTGAGGGTATTCCAGAAAGCCTGGGGACTCGTTAAAACCTTTGTATCGTTATCTTATCTCCTACCTAATTTGGCTTGGAGTCTTTTTTTCCCCACAGCCATTTAGGCAACAAAAGCCTGGGCTTCATCAAAAGAGGTGTGACCAACAGGTCAAGGGAGGTGTTTCTGCCCTTCTGCTCTTGTAAGACCCCCACCTGGAGTACTGCATCCAGCTCTGGAGTCCCCAACACAGGAAGGACATCAACCTGTTGGAGCTGTGTCCAGAGGGGACACAGCTGGGACAGCTGACCCCAACTGACCAAAGAAATATTCCAGAGCATATGACATCATGCACATCATATAGAGAAGGGGAAAGAAAAAGGAAGAGAGGGAAAGTTCACAATGATGATGTTTGCCTTCCCAAGTAGCCATTAGGAGTGATGGGGCCCAGCTTTCCTGAAGATGGCTGAAAACCTGCCTGCCTATGGGAAACAGTAAATTAATTCCTTATTTTGCTTTCCTTGAGAATAAGGCTTATGCTTTACCTATTAAATTGCCTTTATCTCAACTCAAGAGTTTTCTCACTTTTAGTCTTCTGATTCTCTCGCCCATCCTGCTAGTGAGTGAGTGAGTGGGGCTGTGATGCCAGCTGGGGTTAAACCACAAAAATGTGTAAGAAATCTTCAAATGAGTTTTTTCAAAAAGACACTCATGTAATTAGGTCAACTGTCTAGCTCTTTCTACTAGAGGGAAATTACAGGAAATGTCTATCTCAAGCTTCTTGTGAAAAGAGTGGAGAAAAGCACTTTTTTACCTAGTAATCTACTAGTTTGGGCATTCACTTATAGTTATGGTTGTTATGGGACTTAGAAATTTCCATAAAGTCAAAGGGGGTTCAACCACAATTACATGAAGTTTTGTTCTACTTTCTAGTTAACAGGAGGACACTGTAAAATCTAGCATGTAAGCAGCACGAGACCAATCAGAGAAGAGAACCTGATTATAGGACAGACAGCTGAGTTCAAAAAAGGCTGATGGTTTCAAATTTGCTTGCAGAACCCCTTTTCTTTATTATAGCCCATCTAGTTGTAGTTTGAAATTAAATTTTACAACTGGACAAAAATTTCCCATCTCAGAAAAAAACATATCTCAAACCTGTGTTGGCAAACAAAATTAAATACATAAGACATTTACTGAATAATTAAAAGAGGTACTCAAGTAGAGGTCCAAAGAATGAAAGAACTTACTGTTTTGAGCAGGTCTCTGAGATAGGCGGGCAAGGTTTCTCCTTTTATTATAAGTGTCATTTAGGGACACCAAATTCTACATCTACCACTATCAACATCCAAGGACTCCATTTAAATTTCTTTTCTTTTCTTGACTTTGCAAATTTCCTATTAGCAATCTGTTCAGTACAGTTTATGCGAAAGTATATATTTTCATAATTTTCTGCAAATGCTGCCTTTATTTTCATTAAATGTCCTCACTGTTATTGTGTTGGCATTTAGTTATAATTTTTTAAAATCTTACTTTAAATTATAATTTTTCCATGATTCTCATCATCCATATCATGCTGCAGTGCACCTAATGCATATTGTACCCTTCAGTCATTATTAATATGACAAACTTTATGAGTCACAGCACACCTTTGCTGCAAGACTAAATTACTACTATTCCTCTGCACGCTGTATATTAGTCTATAGCACTAAAATTAACTTAAGCAATGAAAACATCCAGTGAAGGCAAGATCATACAGACTTTCACTCAAATATTGCTTTAAAAATTGGTACAAATTAATAGAAATCATCTTTTTCTACCAGTCAATGCATCAACCAACTTAAACGTTCTCTTAACTTTGGAAGACTTGGGAGGAAGCAGCAAACAATTCAGGAGTTAATATTACTGTCTCTCTCACTTGTATTCAGTAGTGTGACATCTGCTGCATTTGACTATCTGCAAGTCATAACACTTTTTACCACTTTTGCATAATGTTTTTGGAACAATATGAAGCATCATTAGTGTATTTCAGTTCCAAACATTATTGTCTCATGTTGCTTTATTACCATAATAAACTTGTGAATCATAGTAACTAACACAGTAGGTCTCCCATAGTGAATTCATTTTCATATCCTCTTTTGTTATCATAAATGTGATCCAGAAAATTGTAAAGTCAGCAGTTCTATACAGCTTATTAATAAAGTACATTACAGGGACGCATTAGAGCCTCCACAGCTGTATTATAATGAAACACTCTACTTATAATTACAATTATGCTAACACTTAATAATAATTGGGCCTCTGTGTCTGTAGCTCATTTGCTCAATAGGAGATTGGGTCTCGTCAGAAGTAGCCATTCCCTCAGCAGGTGACCTGGTTGCAAACATAACAGAGTTTAAACAGAGCATGAAGTTAGTAATGGCATAAAAAGGGCAGATCTGCAGGTGGGGGTACCATCTGTGAGGAAGAAAATGTGAAATAATGAGCTATATGGGCTTCTCTCTTCGTGGAGATCAGCTGTCCAAGGGTGAAAAGAGGAGAAACAAAGATAATGGATGAGAGAGGGAACAAGGTAGACAGGTGAAGAAATAACCTCATGGCAATACACAGCTACCATTAATGATATGTAGGACTACAATGTCAAGAGTAAACAACTAGTTACACATGCCCCAGTAATGCTACCAACTTTTCTTCTGAAGTGGAAAATTATTTTGAGAAGACCAGGAGTTTATTTTTAAATCCAAACTTTCTCTTCAAGGGTAACAGCAGGGATCTTGAAGACAGGCAGACTATTGTCTGTTACAGATTCTTGGTCTCCAACAAAAAATACATCAATATACTCTTAAGAACTCAAGCTGCAAAGCAATTCTTACAGTCTAGAGATATAGCTGTGCAGTCTGGAAACTCTTATGTCCCAGTTGGTAGCAGATTCTCCACAAGTCAGCACTTCTGCTGTATGAAAAGGAGTGTCCTGCTTTCAAGAATTTAAAGGAACAGAGACAACCGAAGTTTGTATGCCTAATTATTACCATCCCTACCAAATTAGCAGAAGTAGAGGTGATAAACCTCTTGCATGAGTCCTGCATCATGAGATGAAGCTGCAGTTCCTATTGCTGTAGAAGCCCATATCTAGATTAAGGTTGCATCTGCTTTTGGACTCATGATGGAAAGATAAAGAAGATTCTTATTTTCAGTAGGAGTACCTTTACATGGGATTATCCTTTCCCCAGTGCTACAAACAGGCTTATTGTGTTCATACTGTATAGAAATATATACATTGTGAACTCTTTCAGACAATGTGTGGAAATAGTGATACATGTATCTTCCTGTACTGCATTCTAAAATGACTGACCTATTCAAGGGAGTTCTTTCATATCTTGTAGAAGAGCGACTGAGACTTACTGGAGCATTATCAACTACTAGTCTATTGTTAATGGGACAAAAATGTCCCCATAGTGACTCTCCGAGGTATAGTGTGTTCTCCTGGATTTATGCCTTTTCAGTGTGAGTACATGGCATAGGAAGAGGAACCCATCTCAAAACAGAATATATGCTTTGCAGAATCTTCCACTGCAGTTATAGACTGTTGGCAAGAGGGAAAAGAGAGAGAAAAATTCAGCTCAGCCTGAAATACTGGTGAATCTCTCATTAATGAAAGGAGGAAAAGTGACATCTTGCTTATAATTCTCAGTTGCTTTAATAAAAAAATAGAAACAATTAGGAAGGTATTTTCTGTTCCTAGCTTTACAATTCTTTGTGCCAAATTTACTTGGAAAAATCTAGGAGGATTTAACTGTGTCTTAGGAAAGATCTGAAAGAGCATGAGAACGTAATGAGGGAGGTCAGGAGGTTTGAAGAATTAAATTTGAGGCATTTAGAGGCTGGTTCACTGAATCAACATTAGGCGTATAACTTGAGTTCAGGATTGTGCACCAGAGATGCAGAAATAAAAATAGTCATCTGCTTTGGCTTATACATCTATCTTCAGTTAGGATGAATGCTCCTTTTATCCCTCTTCTTGGGAATGTTTTTACAGCTAACTTAAACTAATGTTTACCTGTCTAGGACTACATGAAATGAATCTCCCTCCAGTCAAGTTGTTGAAGGATGATATAGGACGATATAGGAATTAATCTCTAGGAGAGAAAAAATGCCTGAAAAGTTACCTTCAGATACTGAAAGGACCAAACAGACCCAGCATTGATACTTCAACATATCAAAGTTTCTGAATTAAATAATCTGAGTGTCCTATTACCAGTCCATGTTGGTATAAAAGAAGTCACATAACACTGCAAGTATATCAATTTCTAGTGGAATATTCAGAGCTAGAAAGATATAGGTTCTTTATTTAGTGAAGCAACTTAGGCACCTCTAGAAGATGAATCTATACTCCTACAGGATGTTCCCACCTAGAACTATAGTTGTGAAGACACAGTTGGTGATACTTTAGAATTACTCTTAAATACTGTTCAATTTAGCCCACAGTATGCCTTTCTTAGGATATATGAATATCACTATCCAAAAAAAACATGCTGGTGATATGTTTTTTTTTTTTTTGATGGAACCTTTGAGTTCATCAAAAATTTCTGTCAAGTATTTTGATTTTTGAGGTGGATGTAGCATAAGTGTCACACACCCATGTTGCTTTTAGTAGAAAATATTTATATGTGAAAATAAACGTAATGCTGAAGAGTAAAGTAAATCACATATTTTATATGTAAAAAGTGTTTATTGTTCTTTTGTTTATTATAGGCAAATTACCCAGGAAAAAAACCTTTTCCACTGCTCTCTGGAAAGAAGTATCAGGATGTAACTTACTCTTTCATTTTCTTTTTATTATCACCTATAGATGATAATAAAATGAATCAAGTTTGTTTATAAAGAAAGTTTTCAAAATGTAGTCCCTCTATAAGTATTAATATAATTTTTTATTTGTTACTAATTTGATCTTTCATTTATTAGTTAAGCATTCTTATATTATCAGAGACATTTGTATTAAAAATTAACAAAAGACCAATTTCAGATATTCTTTAACCATAAAGAACTGTCTTCAAAAACTATCCAATCTATTTCTATGAAGCTTGACATATAGTAATCATAGAATCTTTCAGGTTGGAAAAGACCTCTGAGAACAAGTCTAGCTCTAAAGCTAACTTTGCCAAGTCCATGACTAAACCATGTCCTTAAGTCCACTTTTAAACATTTTTGAAATATCTCCAGGGATGGGGACTCAACCACTTCTCTGGGCAGATCTCTTCCAGTGCTTGCTAACCCTCTCAGTGAAGAGATGTTTCTTAGAAATTTAAAACCTCCCTTGGTGCAATATGAGGCCATTTCCTCTCATCCTGTCACTTGTTGCCTGGCAGAAGGGACCAACCCCCACCTCACTACAACCTCCTTTTCAGGTACTTGTAGACAGCAATAAGGTCCTCCCTGAGCCTCCTTTTCTCCAGGATAAAATCCCCCAGTTCCTTAAGCCACTCCTCATTGGGCTTGTTTTCTACACCCTTCTCCAACTTCATTGTTCTTCTAATTTGGTATTTCATCTGGTTTAGGAAAACAATTTAAAACAAAACCAACAATAAATAAGCAAACAACCAACCAATACTATATTCTTTTCAAACAACACCAGAAAGTACCATTCCAAATCTACAACAGACCATACACATTAGTATACTTTTTTAATTTTATCAGAAAAAATATTTTTGTAACCAGTAGAATAACATACATTTGACCTTACAGAATCACAGAATATCTGCAGTTGGAAAGGACCCATAGGGATCATTGAGTCCAACTCCCTGCTCCCCACAAGACTACCTAAAACTAACCCATATAATTAAAAGCATTGCCCAGATGCTTCTGGAATTCTGACGGTCTTGGTTCTGTGAACACTTCCCTGAGATCTTGTTCCAGTGACAGACCACCCTCTCAGTGAAGAAAGTCTTCCCAGTGCCCAATCTGAGCTTCCTCTGAAGCCTTTTCATACCATTTCTCATGTCTCCCATCACTGGTCTCATGAGAGAGAGGAGATCAGAACCTTCACCTCTTTTGTCCCCCTTGAGGAAGCTGTAGGTTGCAATGAGGTCACACCTCAGCATTCACTTTTGCAAGCTGAACAAGCCAAGTGACCTGAGCCACTCCTCATAAGTCTTGTCTTCAAAAGACTTCACCATTTCGGTTGCCTTCCTTCGGACACACTCTAATAGTCTGATGTCATTATACTGAGGTTGTCAAAACTGCACACAGTACTGGAGGTGGGACTGCACCAGTGCAGAGTAGAATGGGAAAATCACCTCCTTTGACTAGATCTCTATGCTGTGCTTGATGCACCCCGTGTAACAGTTGCCCCCCTCTTGCTGCCTGGGCAACTGTTGACACATATGCAACATCCCAGAAACCAAATCCCCCATATTTCTTTGTACATGGCTATTCTCCAGCCTCTTATCCCCCAGTTTGTACATATAATCAGAATTTCCCCATCCCAGCTGGATAATCCAGCACTTGCTCTTGTTGAATTTCATACAGCTGGTGAACGCCCAGCTCTCTAGTCTATCCAGATCTCCCTGTAAAAACTCTGTATCCTCAAGGGAGTCCACAGCTCCTCCTAGTTTACTACTATCAGCAAATTTGTTTAAGGTAGATTTGATTCCTTCACGTAGACCATCTATAAAAAATTAAAATAGCACTGGCCCTAAAACTGAACCCTAGGAAACCCCACTGGTAGCTGGCTGCCTGCCTGATATAATTTATTATAGTTTTGAGCCTAAGCCAACAGTAAAACATTCACCCAGTGTATCATGGGCTTGCCCATCTGTATATTGGATATTTTGTCAAGAAGGATCCTATGAGAGACAATACATGTGAGAGGCATTGATACATATAGTGTTGAAAGATACTATTGGCATATATAGTCTAAATTTTGTTCCACTTGAGTATTTTCACTAAAGAATTAGTGAATGATGGAAATAGATTTGCGTAACACAGGAAATGGTATTTTCCTCTCATACAAAAGTCTTCCATCTGATCATAGTCATTTATCTTCAGGTTTGAATGATTAGTCCTGATTTACAAAGCTGAAAGTGAATTGTCTTCTTCTGATTTTTGGGTATTAGGGAAATCTACTTGCAGATTTCTATAATGCTATTTGAATTTATTTATGGATTTGTGGATATTACAATATTCAAATACTTTGTTGAGCTCTTTAGATTTAGACTGGCTTGCTTTATAGAAAACCTTTCTTTGAAATATGCCAGTGTTCAGTTTTGATTGTTCACTCAGTAGGTTTAGCGCTCAAGAAAACATTTTCTTATTAGCTAGACTGCTTCACTTGGGATATTGTAATTAGCAGAACTCTCAGTATTGCTACATCATTGTTCTTACATTATTATTGATTATACAATTTACAGTCAGTATATGGCCCTTATGTTTTAAATCTTAAAAATACATTGCCAAGCATTTCACTGTTATGGTTCACACTTTTTTCAGTATGTTCTCTATTATTTGAGTTCATCAAAGCTCAATATATTTTTATCTGGAGTCGGTAAGGGGGTCTTCTGCCATTGTTTGAAGAAATGGAAAATTATTAGCTTCAGAAATAGATTGTAGAATATCTATAACTATATTTTAAAAGGTTTCCTTTGGTCATCTCTTCATGCTAGTCAAATATGTTGTAAAAAAGAAACTAATACAAAGAGAACAGTTTATGTATTCCACTACTCGGCTTTTATATTGAAAATTAAAATAGATTCTAGGGAAATTATCTGACAAATCTTACTGAATTTCAGGTTAAATCATCTCGTGACCCTTATTTTGTAAGAACATATGTGTCCTCTGTGTCCTCATATTGCATACAAACTTCATCTGGAGTCATCCAAACAGCACCTGTTCAACTTTTGGAATAATATATTACTCAGTACACATAAAGATATGAAAATGTAGGTGTATAAAAAATTAGCATTTTAAATGTTTAATTCACTAAATAATCTATAAAAATATTTTCTAGCTCTTGATTTTTTCACCTCTTTTCAGTAATACATTCTTGAAGAACACTAATATTCTTTCAGTGCGACTACAGACACCATTGTATTTTCTTCTTAACAACTGTTGAAGGGATAGCTCTCATTTATTTCTCTTCACAGCTTGGAAGGAAAGTTAAGTAATTAATGAAAGCTAATTCTGTAAACCAACCTACATATTTTAAATTAAAATATTACAGCTACACTTCTGGAACTTTACTTTCTTGCATTATACCAAAACTGTCACCATACAAAGGAAAGGAATTGGAAAAATCTGTGAAGAAGTATGTAAGGAGATACAGTTTTTCTCCATATATCTTATAAATGCAAATAAGATATGAGTCATAGAAATAAATTTTGATCACAAGGAGGCCACCAGTGGCTCTCAGATGAAAGATGAACTAAAAGTAATTGACATTCTTTGTAAAATAGTTTCTAGTCTGCAATATTTTATTGCAGTTTGGAGGAATTATAGGGTTTATGAATTAAAGGCTTTCAATAATAAAATCTTTTCAGCAGGAATTTTTATCATAACTTTAGTGAATTTAAATTGAAGCTTCATTTACAATATGAAAATCACATTTTACAATACAGTTTATCACTGTAGTGATTTCTAGTTCTCTCATAATTTCTAAATAATAAAATACATTATTTTAAGGTTATTATTAGCAATGATATATCATAATCATTAAAGAAAACATGTATATTTTGTATGCTTCACTTTCATGAATTCTTTGTTAAAATAGTGTCTTATAGAGAGAAAATGGCTCTTTAAAGGAACTCTGATTTGATTGGTCAAGAGTTCTTGATAACATATTTTTAACTTTATATAGGCTGTAAGATATTCAAAAGACTCCAACTGAATATATTTAGCCTTGCAACATCCCAATAACATGACTTATATACATTTTGCAAAATACTGTGCACAATATTATAGGAAGTTAAAGTATGAGAAACATATTAAGAACATCCCAGAAAGTATATTAAAAAAATACTGGTATTTCAAAATTATAGGTGTCATCTCTTTAGGTATTTAAGATTTCTGCAAAGTGAGTGAAAAGAGAAGCACCAAAATTTTACAGTTCTTTTGATCTCTTAAGCGCTGAATTTTCAAGCATCACAGTTTTCCCTTAAAATTCAGTGGAAGCATAGGTAAACTCATAATAGCATTACATGATATGAATATATTACAATTATTAACAGCCTCCCAAGATTCAAAATTGAGGTTTTCCACTTCAGTGAGTATATGAATCCTAGTAAAATATGCATACCTAACTGTGTAAGACCTAAAGAGCAATTTAACACTATTACAACACAGTTACTTAATCTCTTACTTTTTTTGTTTGTTTTGTAAATGTTCAAAACAGACCTTCAGAAATCTGTCTTTTAAGTAGATTTAGTGTTGTAAAAATGAAGAGGTTAATAGCAGTTCTGTATGGGATATGCTTTTTAAAGTTGCTTCTCTGACTCACAGTTTCTAAATTTTAGTATTTATATTAAAATTGAAACTAGCAAAAACTGAATGTGCATAGATTGTTATTTATAGCAGTATCATATTCATTCTTCAACTTAATCAATGAGTATTAAAACTGGAAGTGGCAAAACAAGTTTGCACTTCTTTCTCCTTCAAAAACACAAACAGTAAATCATAACCACGCATAATTTCTGCTGTTATATATTGTAAAGGTTATGTTTATACTATGAGCTATGAATTAAATTAATGAGTTTTCTCAGCACCATAAACCTCCTCCACCAAAACAGGAGCTAAATTGCAATAAATCCCTGTTTATGTTCACATATTTATGGGACAGCAAAGATTTAGAGTTCCTCTACAGGGAAAACTGGCCCAACACATGAGGAAAAAAATTATAGCTTCTGTATTGTAAGGTGGATGAACAGGGGCAAAAGCATGAACATTGTTTTCACTTCACTATAATAATGCCAGTAATTTATTAAAAGCAATTGCTAGAGCAAAGCTTTTTTGCCAGTGCTTCAGCCAAAGTGACAATATACCAACCCAATATGTTTTCTCCTTTTGTGCCTCTGAATATCAAAACTATTAAATTACACATAATTTTACTTTATTCTTGGAATGACTATTTCTTTTTTTATCAAAAATATTAGGAAAACTGTCTTTTTTATATAATGCACACATTAAAAATTCCTTACATGAACTTGAACAGCATTATTTACTTCTACACATTTATACTGGTGATTTCAAATTACTGTGGTTGTGATTTCTAAATGTATTCCTCATAGGAAAGTACTGTACTGTCTGAATTTTCTGCATTTTGTTTCATCATCTCTCATTTTACATTTTATTTCATAAAAGACAAGTAGAATTTTCTATTATATGTACAAAAGAACAACCTTATTAGCCCCTCTTTAATTTTTAAGAGATTTTTCCTTGCTTTTTTTTTTTTAATATCTGCTCTTAAAAAATAAAAGCTCATATATTTTCATGGAAACTTTATGCAAACACACCTACTTTCCAATATCCATTGTAATATTTTCTATTTAGGGAGAAAAACCTAAAATTACATCAATAATATTTTGTGGACCTACAACTTCTTTTTCTTCCAGCACCTTCAAAGAGAGGAGTGTGGAGTGTTCACTTCCCTGTCCAGGTATAAATGTTAGTGTCAGAAATTAAAACCTCCCCTTTAACATATTGCATATAACTTGTCAACACAACAAAAAGAGGGACATTCTTATCACTCCATGTATTGTTAAACTGTGGAACTGATTTTTATAGACCATAGCAGATTGCAAAATTCTATATGAACTACAAAAGTTATAAGTTCAGAAAAGAAAAACATGCGTGAACTGGAAGCTTGGTTAAAGCAAGTGATATTCTAGGCTTCCTACACTACAGCTTTGTGTTCCCAAAAGCATCAATTATCTGCTGTCAACAAAGTCTTCAACTCTATGGTTCTTAATTTACTTCATATGGTTCTTAATCATTGAATGTTTCTTATTTGAAATTCTTATGAAACAGAGTGTCTTCTTCACTCACCTGCAGGAACCAATCTGCTGCCATCTCATCTGAGAAATGGTAAAATGGTGGTAGCTACTTAGTCTTTTATATAAGTGCAAAAGTGAATGAGAGATCTTTCCTAGAAGTAAAATTACTTATTTTAAATACAAGTGATTTGTTAATAAAAATTAAAGCTTTGAAGGAAAAACTGATTAGTTTGGGTTTATATGCAGAAAGTGCCACGCAAAGGCACGTGGCACTGCAAAGGTGGATTTAGTTTTCAAAACTATTATATGCATAGCAACATGTTGCTATGCTATAGGTATTATTTCAGGTTTATAGTTTCTTAGGGACCAGATGTGATTTTTCATGGAAAAAAAAAAAAAATCCCACACCCTTAAAATCTATACTTTTTAGAGAAAAATAATTCTGTTGCCTTGTTCAATACATTTATATTGCTCCTTCTTCTCCCTTGAACCTTCTCAGTAAGTTCACACATTTAGTTATTTCAAAATACTGGATGGGGTGAGACCTTCTGGTAAAGAGTCAATCCAGTATCTGCTGATTGTATTCTTCAGGATGCTATATCCATGTTCTTCAGGTGCCTATACCTTTTCATTGGTTGTAAAAGGAGCATAAGTTCACTATGTCAGACATAATTCTCCTTACTGTGGCAGTCTGCATGTAGCCCACCTGATGAACAGTAATTTTTTAACACAAAACAAAGAAGCAGAAGTGTTTCTTTTAACATGTGAAGAGCTAAAATTAATTATATCTACTCTAGAAGCAGAATGTGATGCCATGTAGTCTCATTGAGTACAAAATTAGCAAAAAAACCAAAGAAAAAAAAAATCCCCAGTTAAATCACCAATGCCAAATGTTCTTACTCAGGTCACCAAGTCAGAGAAGCGTCTAGCGCAGGTAAGTTTATGGATGCAGAAAATGTCAGATATAAGGTTCTAGTGAGATTTAATTCCCTAGACACACTAGAAAAAGTCACTTAATTGCTATATTCACCTATTCCGTTCATCGATCTTACTTGGAGAAAAAAAAAGAAGAAGGTTCCTGTTTAAGCTTTGCACATCAGATAAGGCAGAAGGAAAAGCAGAATATGTTCTATTTAATAATTAATTATTCTGTCGATCTGATACAACAGGATCATTCTAAAGGACTGACACTTCTTATCAGTTTTTAAATTAATTTTCTCCTTGGAGATCACAAAATAATATAAGCTGAGTTGGAAGGGACCCACAAGGATCATTGATCCCTACACAGAAGACCCCAGAAATCCCACTATGTACCTGAGAGCATTGTCCAAACACTCCTTGAACTCTGCAAGGCTTAGTCCTGTGACCACTTCCCTGAGAAGCCTGTTCCAGTACTTTGACCACTCTTTGGATGAAGAACCTTTTCCTAATACCCAATCTAAACCTTCCCTGACACAGTTTCAGGCCATTTCCTTGGATACTATCACTGATCACTGCAATGAGGTCTCCCCTCAGTCTCCTCTTCTCCAGGCTGAACAAGCCAAGTGACCTCAGTTGCTTGTCATACAACTTCCCCCGAGAGCCTTAACCGGCTTTGTAGCCCTCCTTTGGATGCTCTCTAATAGTTTTATACCCTTCATATATTGTGGCACCCGAAACTGTACACAGGACCTGAGGTGAGGCTGCACCAGTACAGAGTAGAGCGGGACAATCATCTCCTGGTTGAGGGGCTGATGATGCTCTGCCTGATGCACTGCAGGAAATGGCTGGCACTCCTGACTACACTGCTGACTCATGTTCAGCTTTTCATCAGCTGTCATGTTAAGAAGCCACATACACTTCTCGTGGTGAGGGACAAATTTATGGACCCCTGTTCATAATGGGTAGAGAAAATTCCTTCAGAGGAGACAATCCTTACATTTTAAATCTACATAAAATTGACAAAATGTTGCCACAGATGTCATAAATTCTATCCTACAGTTAGTGTTCCCTGCACAGCAATAAGCATGTTTCAAATTCACTTTTCATCAACATAGATGACAAATTCTGGAAATATCCAGCTCCTTATGGCTTAATTAAGAAACTTATTAGTCATCTGAATATGCAATTACTCATCTCTGCAGATTTTCTCTAAAAGAGTTAACTGCCCAGAATCATTGTTTTTTTTAGCAGATAAAAGTTTGCAAGTGTATTCATCAGATTAAAAGCAAAATTTTGGGAATATCTATAGACATATCAAATTTTCAAGCTATACTTTCTGCCTCTCCCTTGAAATGAGCAATTGGTTACTGCATTTGTGTCCATAAAAGTTTTGGGTAGTCTAGGCTTTTCCAAATTTTTCCAAGTTCTTAAGTGGGTTATGGACAACTGCTGACCTTACTCCTAGTAGTTTGGTTAAATAAAAACCTAAAATTCAGTGGCATTGTAACTGTACTGACTGTTTTGTGAACATTTTTTGTCTTTCTCCAAGTGAAATACAAATTTGTTTTCATTATGAAGCATAAGAAAAAAACAGTTTCTTCCTTGGTGCAGAAAACTAATAAAAATATACTAAAGAGTGAAAATATACTAAAGAATGAAAAAATGTAAAAGCTTAGATTGTCTAAAATTCCACTAGGTTCTAGAACATCTCTTAATGTTTTGCTCTACTTTGTTTGCTGTTAGGTACATTGAGTAAAATTGTTTTAGACTTGCTCCAGCATAGCGATTCCTCATTTTACACAATAAAGGTTACGTACAAAACTGTTAAAATAAGAGTCACTTAAGCTCCATAGTAACAAGAATAACATTTTTAGAAACAGAGATCTATAAATATGTGTAGCTAATAAAACGTGTGTTGTTTCAACATAACAAGATCATTATACTATTTTTCCTATTTATTTGCCCTTTAAAAAGCATTTCACTCAAAAAGTGCTCCGCATCCATTTCTCATGAAGAAATGAGGGTTTTTACAAGACAAAAGTTTCTTCTTTAATGATTTTTATGTTTGGAAGTGTATCCCAGTTTCTATCTGGGGAATGTGGTTGCTTCTTAGATAAAGGAAAACCAAATACAGTTTAAATGTCCAGATTGTCTCTCTAGATAACTCAGGTATTACTCTAAAACCTAGATGTTAAGTGACATATTTTATTATGATTTATGGGCAATCACTTGCGACTTGCTGCAATATGAATTGTAATGTACTGAGGTACTGATGGGCAAATAGAAGGACTTAAAGGATAGCTTTGTATATATGTAACAGATATTTCCATCTAAGTACTAGTGATCATTCTCTACCCACCCTTTATTAGGCAGAAAAAGGCAAGGGAACTATATAATATATTCTCCAGAGAACTAAAATTATAATTATATAATTATAATAAAAATATTTATTATAAATTATTGACTAATGATATTTTATTTGATTTATAAAAAGGAATGTTCCTTTTCTACTTTTTTTCCCAATTTTGTTTATAATTATTTATTATTTGGTCAGTTAGTGCTGTTAAGTCATGCATTAGCTATAAGTTAATTATAATATCTGTTTCAGAAGTAAAATAAGGAAAAATGTAAATAAATAGACAAGAACAGTGGAACAATTGGAAGCAGAGTCTGCCAAAACAATACTCAGTTCATCCACTGGAGGTTTTAATTATATTAAGGTTCCTCAGAAGAAACAGAATGTAGAGTTTAAACCCCAATCCTCCTTGTGAATGCTTGAAAGGGAAAATAGTTTACAAAATGCATTAAATACATATATAAAGGTGATCACAGCTGCTACAGTGCTGCAGTCATCTTTGGTCAAGAGAGGAACTTTGAGACATTATTACCAACAATGGCTTTTAGGTTTAACTGACTCCTATAACTTTTCATCTTCTTCTAGTAAAACTTCTGGAAACAGAAACATTTAAGGTCTATGAAAAATGTGCTCTGAGGGCATTAGAACATATTTCAGCTGTTATTTTTACTGTTACACCAGATATAATCACTAGATGATCACTATTTTACTATTTTGAAATAACTGAGTCATCTAGCTTGACAGAAAGATTTTTGACATGATTTCTGGAAGCTAGAGCATTTTTTTCTCTCAGAATTTCTTCCTACAACTAAAGCTTTCTAGCTAAGTGGTTTTGAATTGCCTGTTTTCCAATAGGGCACTCTCTTCAGGAGTTACTCAGGGTTTCTGTTGCTCGCTTTTCTTATCACAGATTTCTTCTGGACAAGGAATTATTAGACAATTTGGCCTATGGTCAGACTATAACAAGCTTGATTAATTTACTGTAATGATTAACTTATCATAGCCTTCTTACCTCATCATGACTATCTGAAAGATTAAGTTTCTCATCTAAGCTATTTTAAGTCTCCCAGAAAGCGAAGATTAATAAACATGTAAATAAAGATACTTATCCTCTCTTAAAATAGGTGCCTAAGTTGGATAACACATCATCTACGTGGCCTATCTTCTCTCATTAATCAACTACAATGAAAACCAAGACAAACATAGCTTAGTGTAAACACTTCGGAGTTTTTTGTGGAGTGCTATTTATGCACCTCAGCATCATGTTCCAACAAGTTGCTTGTAAGCATAAATCTAAAACAACAGGTGAACCCAGTCTTGCTCTGAAACTCTTTATGCTTAGATAGAGATATTGCTTTAACTTCAAAGAATCAGAGAATCAACCAGGTTGGAAAAGACCTCCAAGACCATCAAGTCCAACCCTTGATCCAACACTGCTGCGGTTACTAGACCATGGCACTCAGCACTGTATCCAGTCTCATCTTAAAAACCTCCAGGGACAGTAAATCCAGCACTTCCCTGGGCAGCCCATTCCAATGTCTGATTACTCTCTCTGTAAAATATTTCTTCTTATATCTAACCTAAACCTTCTCTGGCACAGCTTAAGACCATGCTTTCTTGTCCTACAAATAGCAAGTTTCTTCCTTCATTAGGAAGTAACTTGGTATTTGTTTTCTGTAGTGCAGATAGTATTTTTTTAACAACACGGTTGTTCAGTGCAACAAACCCAACCCAGTAACATGTGTAAGCCATACTTCCTAATCTGAGAGTTGACAAATTCTTGAAGCTCAGTTCATATTACCAATAACCTTTCTGGTTTTCTGGAAGATGCAGTGACAATACAGTGAGGATTATAAGACTCTTCACATTTTTTTGTACATATTTTGTTCTCCCTTATATTTCCATAGAGACCACAAATGCCATGAATAATACAGATGCTAGATTTGGCAATTCAAGTATTTTGCTCCTGTTTTTTGTTACCTGTGGGACTCATGTTGTTTTAAATAAGCAGCTCAAGTGTCAGAGTAAAATACAAAGAGTTTGAAAGAATTAATTGTACCAGCCCTCCAGACTTAAATTAAAATGACACTAAAGAGACAGAAAATACCTATGTGAAAGGAGAATTTTAACTGTGACCTAGTTGGTTTTATTAGAGTTAATTAGGTCAGTGAAGCTGACCTAATTTTTTAATTAATAAATCAATTCCAAAGGAATACATGAAAATATTGCCCGACTTTCATAAACCAGGCAGGGTAATTACATTGCAGAGATTACAAAATCAGGTTTTAACCACTCATTTTTTCTTTGAATAACTTGGTTCTTACATAACAGTTTTAAACTATGCTGTACTGTAGCTATGTGTAGGAGGCATTTGGTTTAGATAAATATAAACCAAAAAGTATGCATTTTTTTCTTTTCCAAATTCTCTAGTCTTTATTATCTAGGAAAAATTTACAAGCACTTTTTTTCCATACCTTTCCTATATATTTCCAAATAGAAAATACAGATTTTAGGAACCAGAAAACATTATCAAATTTGTGGGTAAATTTCCCAGAACCTTTTTTTTCTACTAATGTCTTACAATTAGTTTGGTTATTCTTTATACTCAATTTCTCTGCTGTTATTTAATTATTTAATTATTTAATTCTTTTCATTTTTATTTGTCTTGGAGAAGATTAGGTATTCCTAATAATTAGAGAAAATTTTAATTGGTTTGAATATTATAAGTAAATCAGCAAAAAAAAAGTAGGCCCTCTTAACTATTTCATATTCCTAAAGGAATTTTGAACCCATTTAGGTTAAGTCACCATTAAGATTAAATACATTTTTTAATATCATAGAAACGTAGAGTCAAGCCGGTTGGAAAAGACATCCAAGATCATCAAGCTCAACCTTTGATCCAACACTGCTGCGGTTACTAGACCATGGCACTCAGTGCCATATCCAGTCTCATCTTAAAAGTCTCCAGAGACAATGAATCCGCCACCTCCCTGGGCAGCCCGTTCCAATGTCTGATTACTCTCTCTGCAAAGAATTTCTTCCTAATATTCAACCTAAACCTCCCCTGGCAGAGCTTGAGACCGTGCCCTCTTGTCCTACTGCTGATTGCCTGGGAGAAGAGACCGACCCCCACCTGGCTACAACCTCCTTTCACGTAGTTGTACAGAGTGATGAGGTCACCCCTGAATCTCCTCTTCTCCAGACTAAACAACCCCAGCTCCCTCAGCCTCTCCTCATAAGACTTGTGCTCCAGTCCCTTCAGCAGCCTGGTTGCTCTTCTCTGGACCTTCTCTAGCACCTCAATATCCTTCTTGATATGCCATACAATTTTAAAATCAGTTCTAAGGAAACTGACATAAGGGAAAAAGAGTTTCATGACATGAATAAGACTGTTTATATTGTACTATAATATCAGATCAATTTATTTAGAGGAAGTTTTGAAAAGTGAGAATGGCTAAACAATTGGAAATCTCATTTTATGAGCAATATATCTGAAGCCTGTTCATTCCTGGTTTCACCAGGTCCATCACTGCGCAGTCTAGTGAGCTCCATTGCAAATTCTTACACAGCATGTAAAAGATGACACTATATTATGTGGTCTTTCTGCACAGAAGAAGCTATATCATTTTGATTCTACAGTGCCTTATACAGGTGTATCATCTGGGAACTCCGAGTCAACAGGTTTTTGAGCTTGATCCCTCAAATTCCATCACACAAAACTTCAAATTCTGGAATTTTAAGAAGTAAAAAATCTACTACTTAGATTATATATAAACTTATTGTTTGTTGTCATTGAATGTAAATATAAATTGCATTCAAAACTATTCAATAATATCTCATTCCTGTACCTCCTAGATTTGCCCTGAACCTTATCTCTGCAGAGATAACTATTTTCAGAAAGCTAATAGAGAAGGAACATAAAATTCTATGTGTATCATGGTACATGATACACTGCACAAACCACTGGTTCTGAGTCAGGAGTGAAGGAGTATGTCACAGGCTGGCTTTTATCATACACAAAATGTTAAAGTCACTTCATCACTCCATGCCTTTGTTTCCTTGTTTATAAACTGGAACTTTTCTGTATAAACCGGACTCATATATATGTGTGAATTTACTATATTATGTCCAAGCTATGATTATTATTATTATTAACTATTAGTATTATTGGCAGTATGATTTCCTGGAAATAGTCTCACTAATTATTAAAATGAACCTATGTATCTATGATTATAAAAAGGCAATAACAGCAAGTGAACCAAATTAGGTTTTAATTTTTTTCCTTTATAAAAATATGAAACAATAAGGTTTGAAGAGCTTTATATTAGGTATTTTAGTATCCTAATAATTTAAATTCTCCATTAAAATTTCCTGACTTAGGGGCATATTTATATATTAATTTGAGACCCAGACGAAAAGCCAACAACAATTTCCAGGATCAGGGTATGCTCTAGTCTGTGCCTGTTAATGCCTACCCAGTTCTTCAGATTATCCTCCTGATGCTCAAAAATGTCACTGGTACCTTTAAAGCTATAATGCATAGTAATGTGAAATGGTAGTATGTTGTTTTGTTGTTTGTACACAACAAAGTTCCAAGTTTCTTCCTGCATGATGTATCAGTTCACAGTATAAGAAAACTCAGGAAATTGTTTGCAATAATCTTGATAAAAACAAGCAATCAAGAACTTCTGCTTATCTGCCTGCATATACTGAATCAATCAAATATGACTACTGAAAAAAACTGAGTAGAATATAAATATTATGTGTTGAAGTGCTGTCATAAAGAATACTAACAAAAAAAGGAAGCAGGGGTTATTATGGGGGCAATAGTGTGCAATTTTTGGTGGGGAAAAGTCTTGCAAATTAGCCAAAGTTGTTCTTCCCAACTATGACCCAAGTCTAGACACTTGAAGTAGCTGACTCAATAAGGTCAGTAAGTCACAGCACATGTTGAGAAAGAAACATACAGAGCACAGAAAAAGCAATCACGTTTCTAGGTAGTTGTGGGGTTAATTAGTATAGGGAAAGTTTAGAAATTACAAAGGAAATAGTATTCATAGGTGTTAAGGGAATTTTTTTCCTTTCTTTAATATTCCATGAATCTTTGGTGAACCAGTAAATTAGATTTTGTTTTGCAGGAGAGAGTTTTTGTCGTTCCAATCAACCACTAATATCAATGTGAAGGTCCTGTGCAGGGCCAGGAGTTGGATGGACTCCATGATCCTTGTGGGTCCCTTCCAGCTCAGCATATTCTGTAATTCTGTGATGCTTTGAGTTCAGAGTTGCCAAACTCTGCTATGCCTGTCATGTTAGTATGATTAGGAAATACGGAGCTCAGTACAGAGATCCAGCCTGCCACTTCTGGAAGAGTATAGTGCTATCTAAGGAGGAATGAAGTGAAATAAAACCATTCCCAAAGAAGTGTACTTTAAAGTAACTCTGAATTTGTATCTGCAGGAGAACTGAAATATATCAATAGTAGTTTCCTTGCTAGTACCACCTGAAATAGTACACTTGTCCCTGCCATTCTGAATAGCAAATGCCAAAATCAATGCTACTTTTTAGTCCTTGACAAAAAGCTCTGCCTTGAGCCAGTTTGCTGAGCAATGGACCTAGGATGTGTGGAGCAATAAGCAGCTTAAAAAAAACAGTGAGGAACAGAGTTTCTCTTTGTGCTGTTCTGTGACTCTTTTCGTATCTCTTTGGCACCATGGGCATATTTTAAAAATACATAAATAATTTCAAAATCATGCAAAGACTCCAACTGACTTGGGTACCAAGGAAATCTCTCTCATCAGTAAGAACATGAGCCTCCTGATTTACAGAAAAATGGTATTGTCCTCTAACCAAAGTTCTTACTATCCCCAGTGACAAGACAATTTAAACATATGCAAGTCTACAGAAAAGTTCTAATTGCTATATTTGGCAACATATAAAAATCATCAAACTATTATCTTAAATATAAGGAATCAGACAAATAAACAACCCCCCCTAAGCAATAACAATAAAAACCAAAACAAAACCCACTGCTTTTTTTAAAGAGAAACCGCAGGTCTTCATATTATGCTTTACTTGCTCTGGCATTCTTTTTTGTAGTTTACAGAGTAAAAATTATTAAGATTTACTTCATTCATGGAACAATATATACTACAAATGAAACAGCAAAAGAATAGCCCTCTGTAGCAGATCATATTGTAATGCTTGAAAATACATTGCTACAACCTAAGACTTTTGTACCTATATCTTCATTTTACAGGCAAGGTTGATAAAGACTGTGCATATAATATATTTTATTTGGATTTGTAGCAAACCTTTGATCAAGTTTTACATGACGGACCTCAGCTTAAAACTACAAGCTTCAGAGATCCAGATTAAGACACAGAAAAGGGTAAAGAACTAGTTAAAAAATAGTCTAGTGTTTATGTGGTGGAAAAAATAACTGACAGTGGTTTTATGTGGGTCAATGTTCAAATCTGAAAGCATTAACCCCTATGGAATGTGTGAGGTAAGTAACATCACCTAACTAACTCCCTATAAATGCAAGGATGACACAAAGTAAATAGAGAGGTGAACGGCACGACCCACATTGGGGTGGAAAGTGTGAGGGGAGCTGGGATACATCCCCCTCAGTAAGCACAGATGCTTTTTCTCAGGAGTAATTTGGATGGCACAGGCCCCCTGCTGCATACAGGGATGACAGTAAGTTCATTGAGCACTCTCAGTTTTTGACTGAGCACTGGACTATCCCTATGAAAAGCTGTTACCTCTGTATATGCACCCTTCCCATGGGCCCTCCAGCCCAAACTGCCATGCCACGCCTTGGTTGATATCCCACACCCTGTTTGACAACCCTGTTCAAAGAGCTCCTGGTCGCTAATGGTTCCCAGGGGCTTCTTTTATACATGTGTGGGGATTTGGTTTCCATTGCTCCTGGCCTTGCTCAGGTCCCATCAGCCACTGTCATGCAAACCGTTGCTCCCCCTGTGGTTCCTCCAGCTCAGGAAACTCCCCCTGTGCCCTGCTGCAGACTGTACTGGTACCAGAGTTGTTCACATTGACAAATTAAGTTTAGTATCTAGATATTTCAAGGACCAGAATTTGAGGTAGAAAGAAGAGGTCAAACTCTGAAAGGATCAATCTTCCTCTTCAACAGTCTAAGCAGCAGAGCTCTTATTTCTGAAAGAATATGCCAAGTTGGGCAAACTTAACTATTCCCTTTCTCATCTGAGTTTTTCTCGTCAGAGCGCATTCAACTCCTCTTCTTGAACAGCATACATGCTTCTCCTTACATCCAGATGCTTATGATTTTGTTGATCCATTAAAGTGTGAATATTTAGACATTTTTTAACTCCTACCTATTATGCATGACTATTCAAATAGTCACTGTCTTAATTCAAATGACATCATGCCATAGTGAGTTTTATTCACCAACTAATATTTCTTCTGTACATGGTGAAAAAAAAATTTCATTGCTTTTGATTCTATTGCTTTTCAATATTGTTAATTGTTTATAAGCCCTTGCCTGTGAAAATTACTTAATAATTTAGTTTACTTTTTCTTTCTTTTTATTTTATGCATTCCTTTTAATTAATTATCAACCAAAACCACATTGTTCTCCTGCATTTCCCAAATGTCTCTGGGTAAATCTCTCTCTTCCTTACAATACTTGAACTTTATGCAAGGGATTTATTACAGTTTCTCATGAAGAATATCCCAAATTCTACTGAGGTTAATTACTTAAAGCACATTTTCTTAGAAATTGTTTTAGAGTATATTCTTTTGAATTTCTTTTAATCATGGAGCAGATGCTTTCACCTCATAACTTTCACATGATCAGTGTCCTCAATGCTCTTAAAATTAAACAGCAAGATACAGAATTTGAAAATTATCTCACAGGCCCAGATTCTGCACTTATATTGTTGCACAGAAACATGAGGCATTTTAATCATTCATATCATAGCTGACATTGCCCATTCTGCTTTAAAAAAAACACAAACAAACAAACAAACAAACAAAAACCCACTCAGAATGCTTAATAGCACCGGCCACAGAACATTGTTGTATTTGTACACATACAGTAACTAGAGAAACATTTTCAACAGAAAAGAATTTGTGAGAATACTGTAGAGATGTTTGATTAAAATTCTCCAACTCAATAGGAAAAATTACATTTTTTTTATCAAAAGCACCAGAAATTATTAAATGTATTAGGGGGGCCTTCAAATTGAAACAAAATTATTGCAGTCACTAGTCACCTGAACTTTTTGGACAGAAGACCACTGAGATATAATGTTAAAATTGTGGAGGTCAGAAAGAATTGAGAAAGGTTAAAAAATAGGAAACAGACAAAAAAGAAACAAAAAATTTAACCATCAGATTAAATGTAATTCTGAGAAGGACTACAAAGACTTTTTACCATAATATGTTAAAAAATTGTCTTTCAGTAAGGCAGGAAATTTTCTCTTATAATTTCATTTTCCATAAAATTCATCAAGGCCGTATTTTGTATGAGTTTTTGGAAACACAAACATTACCCAAAAAAAGCATTGGATCCTCTGAACATGTTCTCTTAACTGTAATACACTACAAGATCTCAAAGCTTTTAGTGTCTTACATAAAAATGGATAACACTAAAATAAAAAATCAAAGTTATCAGTGATACATTATGTTTACTTTTGATCCTGCAAAGCAATCACATGAGAAAACTGACTTCCAGCCTTCATTTGGATTTTCATTGGATCCCCTGCCCATATTTACCAAAGTTAATTCAATGAGTTTAATTTAAGTTGAAACTTAAACAAGTTAACATTTATTCTGGGGCAGCAAAAAAAAAAAAAAGATCTGGAGTATCAGCACATATAAGCAGCAAAATGCATTTTAATGCAAATCAGTAGTAAGTGAGGGACAACTAAAGCTTCAGATGAAAGCACAGGAAATGCAGAAATTTGTCCATCGATCGAAGCCTCTGCAAGTCACCTGTCCTTTTGTCTTGCTGTCAATCTAGAAACCAGTCAGGGGCTCCCTGAGTTACAGAAAGTTCTGCATTGTCTCCTCTGAATCCCTAGGAACAGTACTTCTTTCCCACACCTTGAGGAGCAGTTATGCATATGTTCCCCGCTTTTCTGAGATACCTATTATTTAGAACTGAAGGTTCTTACCTCAGGAGCTGTCACTTGGTCTCTTTGTTGGCCTCTGTCACGCTATCTTGAGCTGCAAGTGCCTCACCCTAGAGGGCAGATGCTTAGGTGGAGAGGGAACAGGCAGAAAGCACCAAGTTCTCCAAATGTTTCCATGTGATACAGAGTACAGGACTATTACTTTCTGTGAGCTTGTTCCATGCTTTCTGAAGGAGCAGTTCATGTAAAATCATATATGTTCTGTTACAACTACATAATTACATATTTTCCTGAAGATATTTCTAGAACACATGCTTGAAATTGAAGATATGTGGAAAGTTCAGAGAAAAACCTCTGTCCATTTACTTTAGGAGATGTGGTCACACCATTGTGATCAAGGTATAAGAAAGCTATTTTGTGCTAACAAACCATAGGTCAGATAATTAATCAACAGGACATTACACTGAATATTCCTATTTCATAGTTTTACGATTTCACTTTACACAAATTATAAAGTCTTCAGGCTAGTGAAGAATATAGCATGGCACAAGCATTATTTGCTGAAGTCTGTTTTAGCAAAGGGTTTCCTGCACGCTAACCCACAGGGAGTCATAGATGGTGAGGAAAATTACAGAGACAAAGCTATTTTGTTTTTCATATTCGTCCTAATTACAAGTGTATAATGAAGGGGCAGACTCACTGAGTACCAAGTGTACCTGCAGAGAACAGAGTCCATTTTCAAAATTTGTCAGTTTAGTGAAATTTATGAAGCTTGAGAGCAAGGCGAGAGAAGTAATAGCTTTGAGAAGAGAAGCAAAAAACTAGAATGTTTTTCCTTTTTAAAAAGTAATTATGATAACACATATTTGAAAAATAAAAAATTCAAGCCTGGGTACTTTTTAAGTGCATATTGGATAAGTACAAAAAAAAACCCAAGACAAAAAAAATTACTTAATTCTGGTTACATGCTTCTCTTACCATTTTGTTGCATTCAGGTTATGGAATACTTGAATTCCCACAAGTTACAGACAAAACCTTGTTATCGGCAAAAGGAATGCATCATTTATGCAAAGCTGAGAATTGATTATTAGTCTCACTAAAAAGTCTTAACAGTGTAATCAAAGAACTATTACTCCAGTTGCATTGATTTTTACATTTCTAGGTCAAAACATATGCAGGCAGAATGATGTATGCACAAACTCTATAGTATCTACCCCTTTCTTTGGCATTATGCTCAGCCCCCTAATTCTCTGCATCCTGTGGTTAATGGCTTCAGTTCCTGGGGTTTGAGCTATCAAGTCATCAGTATACCAAGTCGTTTGATAAAAGAATTATGATACTAATGTTAATGGTTTCTCCTTCCTCTAAGAGCCACCTGGGTTGTTTTTATACATATATTTTGACATTCCACATCCTTCTTTTACCTGCAAGTCCACCATGTAACTGAATTTACTGTATATGCTGTGGCTTACATATAATGGATCCTTACTCTTTTTTTGTCACAACTATAACTGTTTTTTTCCCAGCTCCCAGGGTTGTGTTCTTTTGAAGACCAGTAGCTGAACACTGCTGAGTTGGCTAAGAATGTTGGGGTCTGCTTTGACCTTGTGCCTGTATTTTTCAGGCTTCTGTGATCACCCTGTGATCTCTATCATCCCACCTAGATAGATCTGCATCCTATCACAGACAATAGCAGTAATGATTTACTGGGTTATAGTTCTTCAGATTTGTGATACAGGAATTTCTGATTCAATTTCACATGGAGTAAAAATGTAGTTTCTCACAGTAATACTACAGTACTTTATCTAAAAGGGAAATATTGAATTGTTTTGACTGTGAATAAATAATATATTGACACTTTCAATTTTGACATTTTTTTCCCCTCCAGCTGACTCTGGCAGCCCAATAATTTTTAACAGGAACTTTTAACTCATTAATAGAGAATTAAGAGAACTTTTGCCAATGATATCCCATATAACTCCCAAAACTGAATACTAAATTCTATTTCCTGATAACTATATTTGTAGGTATTTTATTTAGCTCCTCAACAGTGTAAATATCCTATGATAAATGTATTTACTAAAAGTTCCTAAGATTTATTACCATTGTTATGATTCCTTTTGTTAGATAGATTTATTGCCATATTTATTGTCAATATTTAAATAGCTGTGAATTTTAAAATAAAAATTTTATTCATAAACCCTCAAATTCGGCAGATGAACAACACATATGGTATGTTTTATTCAGTACTTTTGTTTTATATGATCTTTATGCTAATGTGCTTTTATTGATCATGACTACTTTTCAAGAGAAAAAAGTAGTTATTGTCTATGACCATTCCCACTGAATTAATTAAGGTGGTCACACTACCTGCTGTGGTTAGACAATGATATTGAGCACCAGAATGGCACTGTAAAGTGATAACTGTTGTGTAAACCAAAGTTAATTTAAGAAATTTCAAGATAAAACAAAATAATCCTTCATATTTTCCAAATCACCAGCAATATTATTTCAACAGCTCTACGCTGTGCTTTCAAAATTAGATGCACTTTAAGAGTTGGGGTTCTTTATTGCTTTGCCATGGTGATAAAGAAAATTTCAAGATTACAATCCTTAGTTCAGAATATTATAGAAACTCTGAAATAAGAAAGTCAGTGCTTATTAGGCAAAGAGCTGACAGAAAAGAGAGGAAAAGCAAGAAACTAAAGATAAGAGAAACAACAGGAGGTTGCTTGTTGAGCCTGGTGACCTTATTTGCTGCTCTTAATATGCTAAAATTATGCCAATCACTGAAAAAAAAAAAGAGGAGGAAAAATTCCTTTAAAATTCAATTTTTCAGTACAGTGGTTGGATATTATTGGGTTTTGTTTCCTGCATCTGTTCTCAGCATTTTTATTTTTTTCCCCTCAGGGTAATACTTTAAAAGGCAACTTGTTGTAAGCTAAAATGGAAAAACCCCACCTGATTATACATATGTAAGTTATTGTTACTGACATGTATGCAAACTGCTAACTAGTGCTGTGTGCCCTTCATTCTGTTTGCATTATTTCCTTGACAAGCAGCAACAAAATTACTGGGCAACAGTGAAATACAGCCTTGAACTAGTCTCAGAGCTTATTAAATATTTATTAAGTAATAGGAATCCATCAAAGTATGGACTTTCCCTTACCTATGACAGCTAGAGGCAAGAATTGTTTTACAACTTGGCCTGCAAAGTGATGCTCTATGAAAATGACATTAGCATAAGAGGTCAGAAAGAGGAAAAACTATTCTATTGTTAGCATTTAAATATAGAGTAATTTATGAATAGCTGACTTATTTGCTTTTATTATTATGGGACTCCAGGAACTAGGAACTATGACTGCAGACATAGTTTTTGACATTTATATGTTCCAGTACCCAACCATCCTCTGGATGAAGAACCTTTTTCTAACATCCAACCTAAACCTCTCCTGACACATCTTAAAACAATTTCCTTGGGTCCTGTCACTGGTCACCAAAGAGAAGAGATTAGAGTCTTATGTCCTATTACCATGGGTCCCATTGCATTTGTTGCATTTTTTTTTCTTATTAAATTAGGTGAGGGCTAGAAATTTAATAAGCACAAAATTTTAGAACTCTAGCATCCTGCTTATAATTAAGTATGTGGAAGACAGGGCTTCAAACAGTTAAATAAAAAAGTATAACAACACTTTTGATGTCATAAATCTTGAGAGATGGTAGAAAACATTTGTCTGGCTAAAAAAGCATCTAGCCAGATAAAACAAATTGTTGGTTTTCATATTTGGTACTGTAAAGCTTATATTTTAAAACATATATTCCAGAATCATGTTCCCTGCAGAAGGGACACTGACTCCAAGTATTAGTTATAAAGGCAATCCAAATGATCTGTTTCATGAGTCTGGTGGAGACAGAGAATGAGAAAACATAAATATTAGAGGGCATATCTAATCAAGCAAGTCTCTCCAGCTCTCAGGCACCTAACTTCAGGATTAAAATAGAAATTCCAGACTGCCTCTAGAATCCAGAATTCAGGATAGACTACTGTAGGGAACTAAACAGAATTCAGAAGACAAAATGCAGTAACAAATCATATCCACTGATATGAGCATTCAACTAAGAAGAATTTAGTCTTTGTGCCTATAACTTCTATTAATTTTCTTAACTGGTCAATAGATAAAATAGTTTTGATTTTTTTAAGTTGCCTAGGATTTTTTGTTCTGAAATGTGTTAAAGAGAGACCAAAAATCTTTATCTTGAAGAAATGAGAAGGTGGTGGTAACTTTCAACAAGGCATAGAGTGGTCCTTTTCTGCCATCATAAATAAAGACAGAAAAGCTTGCCTTGAGGAAGGATTGAGAACAGATTAGCAAGTTATGCATGCACCAAAATGCTTGTTAAGAACCCTGAACGTTCAGTAAATATCGATCAGTAGATATGGTTCCCACTGGACTTGAACACACCCTGAACCGTTCATAACACGAGATATTCACTAGGTTAACTACACACACAAAAAGCATATGAGCAGTATGTTGCAGTTTTAGTTGCTAGGGATATAGATAACTTTCCAATGAAATAAGGAATACTTCCCATGTTTGACTGAGGTTTCCAGAAGTCTCTGTGGTATTTATAACAAAGGCAGAGAGATCCAATGCTCTGATCAACTTTTGCACCTTTTAAGCTGGAAAGGTGAATTTAGATATCTCCAAGGGTAAAAGGGCTTGAAAAGTTTCGGGTATTGATGAAAAAAGTACATACAAGGGATAAGTTCACCTTGTCTTACAAGATCTAGATTGTTCTCATACAGACATTGTCCATAACTGATATCATCGTGATTGATAACTAGTTTAATGAGGTCCTAAGAGACCCAAAGAAATAAGGAATTCCTCAACAATGTTTAGACTATTATCTTCAAAAGTTTAATTGTCAATCTTGGGAAGATGAAAATAATTATTGTGCTTTATCATGGATTATGCCTCATACTATTTTTCCTTCTACTAAAAGAAATATTCTGCATAACTATTAGATCTGTGTTGGAAAGAATTGAACATTTTCTGTGTAGTGTCTTAATTGTTTAATGTATTTCTTAGTAAAGCAGTGAATTTAGTATGGTGTCTGTTGTTTACCTACCTGTCAGTGAACAGTAAGATGAACTAGTAATGAGTGCAAGATACTTAGCAGTGTCTCTGCAGGGTAAAGAAATGTTCTCTCAACCATTCTATCTCAAAGGCAGAACTGACTCACCAAGCATGAATAATATCTGAGTTAGGGAGACTGAGACCTAGATCATTGCTAATATCTAGGCGCATGACTTCTACTGATTCTAATTTTACATACTTGAGTGTTTCTTGGGATCTGGCCTGCTCAGCATACCTGTAGTTGCATAAAAAATCATGGTGACACATGGATGTTTCACATCCAAAATGGTGTCCTATAAATTAAGCCTGGCCTCAACATTAATTTTACATCCTTGAAAAGTAAATTACCCATTCATATTTACACCAGTTTCTGCTGAAGAAATCAAGATTTGAAACAGATTGCAACAGAAATATCCACTACAGCCTTCATTTCATCAAGGGACAATTACATATGGGTGACTAACTCTCCTCATGGAAAGAGATCATGATGAAGGTTGAACAGGCAGTGCTTTAATTGGTTGGATCTTCACTATGCTCCCCTGATGAAGGTGTCAGCAAAGACAGCTTAAAACATAAAGTTATATCCACATAATTTTGTCAACATGATTTAAGGGAAGAACAAAAAAAATGGTGTCAAGCTTCTATTCCCTATTAAAAAATTAGAAACAATGTGTTTGAATAGATATTACATTTCATACAAAATGTACATTGCATTTAAACAGATCCCACTAAACTGAACATTTTCCTATGTATTTCTGAAAATAAAAATGTAAGCAGTAAGAAAGGTAGCACTATTCTCTTCTGTGCTATTTTTACCTTCCAAAATAACATCTTCCTATGCCAAGAATGAAGATGTTGCCTGTTTGTTGTTTTCTCCTTGTTTTAATGATGTACCAAGGACGATCTTTGTTAGAGAGGTAGGTGTGGTGTAAGGAATAACTAATGAATTCAGGAGGAAGGATTCATTGTGCACTTTCAGTAAAAAGGAACTTTCTTATTCAGTCTTTCAGGACCTGATCCAAGTCTCACTGAAGTCAGTTTGATTCTCTGCTCTGATTATTTAATACAGAATCAGCAGAGACAAAGTAAACAAGACATGTCCTAATAAGTTCCATAGGAGCTACGAACTTGCCTAAGGAGATCAATATAACTTCCGTATCTGGCTGTATATCATTGTAGCCATTGTGCAATGAGTACTTTTACCCTCTGGATTTAGACATTGAGAGCATTTTTTTTCATCTAGTCACCAGTTCCCAAAATCCCTGTGTGCTGAGAAATCCCAAATACAGCTGAACTTCACAGCTTGCGGTCTTCTAGTATCTTCTGTATCTTTTGAGTTTCTATCAGTTTCTTACAGAAAATACAGAACTTCATTTGATTCAGAAACCTAAATCTTAGATACATCAGTATCCAATTGCCTGGGATATGTCCCACTGAGACTTACGCTTTCCCCAGTTACACTGTGCTGGGCATCATCTATATCAGTAAGTAAATGTAAGCCCCCACCCAGCCCTTCCTTCAACCCCTTCTCAGTGGGATAGGGAGAGAACCCTTAGGACAGAAGAGAGAAAAACTCATGAGTCCAGAAAAAATCCACTTTATTAAATGAATTTTAAGTGACCAAAGTATTTAAAGCATAAGGGAAGGGAGAGAAGGGTTATGTTGATTTTAACAGAAGAATCAAGGATATGTGCCTATAAAGAGGGAAATGGCTCAGAGTTTATCTACATAATTTACAAAGGGAAGAGATATATCAGTTTTAATTTATTGCTTTCTTCCCCCCCAAGTAAATCACATTCAGGGGAACATCTTTTTTGGCAATAACATAATTTGATAAAACGTTTTACTCATTAAGACATAAGGGTCTTGTCCTGAACTGAACCATTGCTCAGAAGCAACAGAACGACAGTGGCTGTTCATATTTTTTCTTTCCCTTTGAGCATATGTTAAAGATCCAGGGACAATCTAACTCTTAATTCTTGTCTAGGTAATTACCTCCTAAATAAGTTAATCAGCTTTCTTACCTTCTAAAAGGATGCATGAGTAAAAAGCAATTTTTGACACTAACACCTTGACATTAAGAATAATGTACAGTGACTGATGAAACAACATAAATAGCAATAAACCACTAAGAAGATTCCCTCTCCAGTTCTTGCAAATGTGATTTTAGATCAACTGCAGTTTCATTTCTTCGGCTACATTTTTTCGGCAGTACAAAAACTTCCTAAGTACAATTTTTACGACTTTGACAGCTAGTGATGCTATGTGTTGTATTTTGCTGCTAATTACCCAGCATAACTTTGCTGAATTTTTAAGAGTATTTACTACTTCCTATTGAATTCTTTTTTGCAGCTTTTTTGTTATTTTTGGGTGCAGTATAGTGGTAAAAAACATTAAAAATATTTACATACAGTAAACTTTATGGATGATTATCTGAAAGACTGTGGTCCTATCACAAAAGAGCTGATTGTTGCTGTACTTTACCTTGACTGTACCTTGACTTTACGCTGAGGGCCACCACTAAGCTGCAGCTGGCACAGCTGGCAGCAGCACACCTGCTAAGGAGAGCAGGCTAATGAGAATATCTCACACCAGCACGCTTTTCTTTATGGTGGATAATATGGTTCTTCAGTAGAGGGAAAGTCCTTGTCCCTGTCTGCAAAGTCCAAACTCTGTGTGGGTCCGCCACAAGCCTGTTCACTGCTTGCCCTCAAATGACAGCTGCAGTTAGCAAGCAGCATTACATAGCAAAACCTTGCATTTATTTGCCTTCCTAACACTCCTTTTCGAACTTTTGTATGCTTTTTTACAGAATTCTAAAATACAGGCATAGAAACTGAAGATAAAACTATACATTTCTTGCTACTTTACTTTTGCTGTATAAAATATTATGAATATTCTCCTCAGGTAATAAGTATACAGCTGGTCACCGTGGATTATGAAAATGGTCAGTCAATATTTGCTCACCTTCAAGCAAGGAAGGGTGGAATTTTTAAAAATTAGATTACTCCAGCAGTCTTTTTCATGTCATTTGTTGATCAGCTCTGAAGAGCCATACACTGGCAAAGTCATACCTTTTAAAGTGTCACAGCCTTTGGGGTAAATGTGCTATTCTAAAGAGCCTGTATGTTATGTATGAATATATTTTACAAACAAACACTTTCTTAAATATGTATGGAAGAAAATCTGTACAGATTTTTCATTTTCTAATAAACAACTACTTGTTAGTAGTTTAGTCTCTTAAAATAGACTACAAGTCTCTAAGAATTTGGTTAACAAATCCTTGCAGTGTGATTGTGTGGTAAAAAAACCTTTTCCAATGATTTTTTCACATTAGGACATCCTAGGTATTAGCTATTTGAATAAGTTCGGTGTATGTTCCTCATAGTTTATAATGATTTTTTTATCATTAGTCCTGAATCTAGACTGTTATTAACTAACGAGCCCTACTCGTACTGAACTGAGAATTAACTGGCAGGGAAATTCAAAATCTTTATGGAAAATGAGACAACTTTACTACTTGTGTGTAGAAACTTTGAATTATAACTGTAGCAAAAGGGTAAATATAATGATTGCATGAATAGAACTATCCAAAATTTTTCACATGATTCACCCTAATTAAAAAGGCTTTCAGTGTTAATTGCCTGATATTTCACTTTCAGATAGATTAGGACACTGTTTTCATGAACACTGGAATCTTGCCCGTATCAGCTTCAGTTTTTTGTTTGCTTTATAATTTTGCAGCATTAGAAGATTCTGAAGCCATCTTATTGACCGAAGTCAAAATTTCATAACCTATAGACTGCATTTTTTTTTCCCCAGATACTCTGTAAAGAAGTAGGGGAAAGGTAACAGACTTTTGAAGGTTCTTATTAACATAAACTAGCTGGTTATTATTGAGTTCAGAATGTCATTCTCTAAGTTTATACTCTGAAATAACTTTGATGTTACTTAAATTGTTTAAAATCTGTATAAGAATTATGAAGCTGATGATTAGTTATTCAATAAATTAAATATTTCTTTGAAAGTATTACTTTTCCTTCCCTATATCTTTGAAGTCTAATAGAACTTATTTGGAATTTAAATATATATATATATATTTGTAAGGCTTTTACCCCAAAAAATTAATTTCAGTTTTAGTATTAAAGAAGAAGCTAGAAACTAGATGACTTGTAAATAGTAAATCCAAACCTCTAGTGAAAGAAAAAAAATTGTCTCATATACCTTGGAGTTCATAGACTGGACTCTCTGCTCCCTTAGACATTTTTTTCCCTAATCTTTGAAAATATCTAAATACTAACAATTTTATATCATGCTTCAAGATATGTCTTGCAGAGGTAACAATCCAGATAAAAGAAAACATAGTTCTTGTATGCTTAATGTTCCAAAAGTTGTTTTGAATCATTGCTAAAATCTCACTGTGGCTGGAATGTAGCTGTTACTACACTTACTCGTACTTACTAAATTTTAAGACCTTGGACGCAAATTTCTGAAGCTCCTAAGTTGATCAGTTATTTCAGTTACTTAGTAATTTCAGTCCAACTACATGAGTAGCTAGTCAGAAAAATAAAATTTAAGTTATGTTTCATGCAAAGTTTTTACACATTTTTAGTATATGGCTCAGAACTGTAATTTCCTGTCAGAGCTCTCAACCAGCATATCAAGTTTATTAGTTTCTTGAAACAGCATCAGTGCTGTCTTAAGGAGGGGACTTGGGAGAAGCCCTCTGAACCAATGCCTCCTTACACATACCCAAAGGAAGTCAACAATTTTTTAATTCCTCTGTTTTTCACCCTGCTTGTTCTGTAGATTACTCAGGAGACTAGGGCACATAGAGGGCACAAAGTAGTTTTGATCAGGTTCAGCTAGAGAGTTGGGGAAAAAAATGTAGGGTTTGCCTGCTATTACACCAGTTTCTCCACATGAAAAATAAAGCAGAGAAAAATAGTCAGAAAACAGAAGGATGAAATTAAGAATGGAAACCTGAGAGCATCTTGAGAAAACTCGAAGTCTTCCACTAAAGTTGAATATTTGTAGAGATGTTTTCCAAACTAGAAATAAGCTGTGATCCTGAAGGTTTTGGTAACATAAAGTCTTATTTGTAACTCAAGTTTTCCCACCTTCTGGTAAGACAGTCTAAAAGGTTTGTTCATACCTGAAAAGGGGACTTTTAAAAGTTGTTTATGCTAGAGTTAATTGAAACTAAAAATAAATATCTGTTTCTTTTGTAAAAGAGTTGGCCTTGCTCTGTTTTTTTTTTAAAGAAAAAAAGAAGTTTATTGAAAATTAAAGCAAGTAATTAACAATGTCTTCTCCCTTATCCCATTATAGAAAACCTTTTGTTTACTTTAAACAGAACAGATCCTAGCTAGAGTAATCTGTGTTGTAGGCTATGCACAATTGAAGCTGAAGCTTGTTCCATTTATAGTCATTCTCTAAATGTGTGATGCAAGCAAGGAAAATAAAAGATTTTCAAGTCCTCCGTCCAGGGTTGCAAGAGAATAATAACAAAGCCACAAGTCAGGCACTTCAAGATACCACTGTATAGTACGTGATACAAAAACGTACATGAATGCAGAAGCTTTAGCGCTTCGAAAGCCAAGGCCGGCACAGGGTGTGAAGCTTTCAACAGCTGTTTCAGAGGGGCTAAGCTGTCAAATAGTGACTGTCAGTGGGAGAAAAAAACCCAGCTTTTACTTTGGTTCGTCTTAGTGCATTCAGTAGGTGCACTGAAAGTGTCTGTGTCCGGGCCTTGTTCAGCTTGAACTGCACTTGAGGCTCCTTCCACCCACCTGTGTTCTCTGCAGGGACAGCAGCGCTGCTTTGCTTACTCTGCTGATGACAGTACACATACCCCTGGCAATGGAACAGCCCATTAGCAAATGGTGTCAGGAAAAAACTGGGCTGTACATAAATCAATAAGAAAGCTTTTCATTGACTATAGTGAAGTCGGATTTCACACTGCAAACCAGAATTCTTACACTTTGGCTTATTGCAGTTCTTTTCCTCAGCATTCAGGAGCTGAAAGGATTGATCCGATGGTACCTTTTTTTTTAAATTTACTTATGATGGAAAACTCTTGAATAAAAAGCCCATGTTTGGCAAAGAAAGAATTGTGAGAACTTACCTATGAAATGAAATCTCTACTATTTGTATACACTCTGTCCTACTGAAAAAGCAGTTGGGACTTTTCTGAATGTATTTATATATGTTTAGTAAATTTCAAATCACAACTAGGACATGAAGCTACAAATACGCTCTTGGTCTTGCTTGCTGTGAGTATTGGAAAGGGAAATACAATAAACAGATATAATTACAACCAACACTAAACTATATCTCTTCTCTTTGTTTAGTATCCTGAAGTGATTAATGCTTAGTGTCCCAAATTACTTCATTCTTGAGAATAAAAGTCACAAATTCTTACATTTATTGTTTAATTGATTTTAATAACTTAAATGGGAGAAATAAAAAAGTATTCTGCTTATTTAAATAAATTTAAAATAATTCATTTGATGTGGTTGATAAAGAAATAGCATAATACCACTGGAAAATTAGTATTTCGGACTATTTAGAAGCTGATTTGTTTCTTTCTTTCTTAGCATGTTCTAATATTTAACTGAAGATAAAAGAGGTAATTTTGAATTTAAATAGAAATACAAATTTTTAAAATTAACATTCACTCCAGAGCATCAGAACAGTGTTTCAAGTAATTTGATTTTTTAAAATGTTATTTTTTTCACGTATTTATTAATATATACACCAGTAAATACTTTTGTTTAAAGTATATAAATTTACATTAACACACAATCTACTCTGAAATCACTGCTTTTACTGCATTGTCAGTAGTGATTAAGCATCACAAATTATTTTATATTCACAGTACATTTAAATTTAAGATCATTCAATTTAAAATATTTAGGCCAGATTTATTTGAACATTATCAGATAGGTTAGTGAAAGGAGCTAGTCTTGATTCCGGGCCTGATCCAAGACTAGGATATTTCCATTGCCTCAGGCACAGGTGTCATCACCCAGTGGGATGTCTTCTCTACCTACAACTTAGATACCTAGTTTGAGTTGGTTACTTCAAGTTTTAGGCTGTGACTCAGGAGGCCACAAGTGATGTGCTCTCTATTTAAGGACTCAAACTGTAAATTTACTTGCCTATAGTCCACTGATAATTCAGATGCAGATGTACACTCTTAAAGATGAACTCAATATATTAAGTCAGAGGAATCCTAGCCTCAGTACACCTTCCTTCATTCAAACTATCAAAATGAACAATGTTGTACAAAAGTCACAGGCCTTTCTTGCCTTTTTTAGAAAGAACAAAGACCTTCACAGCAATGTGTGAAGTGATGGAGCAGTGCAGCACATCAGGAAGAATACTGTGAAGCTCTGAAAAAAAGAGATATTTCTATTTTCTAAAACATCGAAGTGAGGATAAACTCCCAGGTTCTTAGAGCATTGGCTACAGACACATCATGCACAGAGCTGTATAAATGCTCCTTGC
>NW_020955458.1:296799-366581 GCF_003031625.1 Empidonax traillii | reverse complement strand
TTTGTTCTCAGACAACTGCAAGAGAAGTGTCGGGAACAGAACAAAGGACTCTATGTTACCTTTGTTGATCTCACCAAGGCTTTCGATACTGTGAGCAGAAAAGGTCTGTGGCAGATTTTGGAACGTTTAGGATGTCCTCCCAAGTTCCTCAAAATGATCATCTCGCTTCATGAGGACCAGCGCGGTCAAGTCATATATGGGGATGTGCTTTCTGAGCCGTTTCCAATAGCTAATGGTGTGAAGCAAGGCTGCGTTCTCGCTCCAACCTTATTCACGATCTTCTTCAGCATGATGCTCCAAAGGGCCACGGCAGACCTCGATTTTGAAAACGGTGTCTACATTCAATATCGTACCGATGGGAGCCTTTTCAACCTAAGGCGACTGAAGGCCCACACTAAGACCTTAAATCATCTTGTCCATGAGATGCTTTACGCTGATGATGCCGCCCTCGTCGCCCACACAGAAGTAGCTCTGCAGCTTTAACATCCTGCTTTGCAGAGGCTGCTGAGCTTTTTGGTCTGGAAGTCAGCTTGAAGAAGACAGAAGTTTTATATCAGCCTGCACCTCAGGAAGTCTTCCATCATCCCCATATCACCATTGATGAAACAGCACTCAAATCAGTCCAACAGTATAATTACCTGGGAAGCATCATCTCCTCAGACGATAAGATTGATGCTGAAATTGACAACAGGTTAGCAAAGGCATACAGTGCTTTTGGTAAACTCCATAAAAGAGTGTGGCAAAACAAACACCTGAAGAAAAGTACTAAGATCAGTGTTTACAGAGCCATCGTACTGTCTACTCTTTTATATGGATCTGAACCATGGGTCATTTACCGGCACCACTTGCGTCTCTTAGAACGCTTCCATCAGCGCTGCCTCCGTACAATCCTTAACATCCACTGGACTGACTATGTGACCAACACGTCTGTCCTTGAACAGGCAGCAGTCCCAAGCATTGAGGCCATGCTGCTGAGAACACAGCTGCGTTGGGCAGGGCACGTCTCCAGGATGCAGGACCATCGCCTCCCTAAGATCGTGCTTTATGGGGAACTTGCCACTGGCTGCTGCAAGAGAGGAGGCCCGAAGAGGAGATACAAGGACTGCCTGAAACAATCCCTCAGCCTTGGCCATATTGATCACCACCATTGGTCTACCCTGGCCTCCAATCGGGAGGCCTGGAGATACACCATCTATAACACTGCTGCTGCTTTTGAGAACACACGCAGGATCACTCTCGAGGAGAAAAGACAGCGCAGAAAGAATCGCGTCTTGTCGATATCACCTGGGGAGTCTTTCTGCTGTACGTTCTGCAACCGGACTTGTCTATCTCGCATTGGCCTTTTTAGCCATCAGCACGCTTGTAGCAAGTGTGGGTAGAGCCCCTCTCAAATCTTCGTTCGCGAAGCCCAGCCATGATGATAAATGCTGCAGAAAGTGTATCTTTTAGACAGTGCTTCCCTCTGCTTCAAGGTACACCAGGATAGAAAAGTCTGGTTCTTAGACCTCCATGGAATGAGTACAAATCCTCAAAGGAGGAGACCCTCATTTGTGAACAGTTTGGCTCATGCCTTCGGTAATTTCTAGCTCACTACTGAGAAGCCTGTGAAGAGTAGGATAAGGATTATTTCAATTTTGCTCACAATTTTTTTTTTTTTTGGAGGGGGGAGAGGTGGTGAAGGGCATGACTCATAGTACTTAGACCTGGTTGAAAACAAGATTGATTTCAATGTTCAAAGAACAGAAAATTTGGTGGGACTGTAAAATGCCAAATAGTAACACACATTTCCAGCCCAATAGCTGCAAAGATCTCAAACACATCTTCTAATCCAACCAAAGATTTTGTTTTAGCTTTTCACATTTACAGTAACAGGCACCTTTCTCTCAAGGCCTAAGTAATCTAAGACCTTAATAGCTTTTCACTGCAGTGTGAATCATACTTTCCTTTACTCATCCCCAGTAATAGAAATGTGAATTTGAATTATTGGAATAAGACAATTATAGGTAGTTTATGTTTGTTGTAGTCTTGTTTCTATGATTTTGAGAGAAGATGACCATAATTTGTAACCCTGGTAACAGGGACTGCACATACTTTTGTTAAAGCTGACCTGACAAAGTGCTTGCTCCTCTCAATTTTAGTTGGAGTGAAAAAAAAAAAAAAAAAAAAGAAAATGAGATTAACTCATCATTTGGGAATTTCCTTCTTGTTGTCACTGTTTAATTATTAAAGTAGCATTAGAGAATGAAATATTGTAAAAGGATTTCAATAACAGCTGCTTCTGCTGGTGCTATTTTTAATTGTCTCAATCTTAAAGAAAAAAAAAACCAACTTCCTTTAAATAATGTTTCTGGGTAACAACACCAATGTTTCTGGATAATAACACCAAAAATCACCATCCATTTAAGAACACACTTGATTACATCACATGCCTAATTAGCACCTATTCAGATTACTTAAGAGTTGATTAAACATATAGTTATGGTAAAACCAGACCTAACATTGAATAACTGCATAAGACCCACAAAGACTCCAATCTTTGTGAAAGATGTGAATCATGACTCTCTGCTCTCACTGTAGTAAACAGAAATCTAAGTTCTTTAAAGCTTGTAAGACGTGCTTTGTAACTTCTAGCATCTTGTCCTCAATTAGCATCAGTTTACAGCTCAAACATTGGTCTGTTAATTTAAGTTGATTTGATGTGATGGAGCAGACTGTGATCTAAATGCTTTTTCCTAAATCACACTCAATTAAATAAAAAGCTTGTGATGTGTTGATGTGATATCAGTGCCCACAAGCTGCAGGGTTTGGCTGCATTATATAAATGTTTCTTTTTTAAAACCAAAGGAGCAATCTCTCTACTTGTACTATATCCTTTGAATATCACTGCTGAAACATATTTATCCCCTGAAACATTCCTATTCTAATGATCATATTACATTATCCACCTTTTTCTCAAACATGTTGTTCTGTCTGTGAATCTAGTGTACCTTTTACCCACTACCTGCCTGCGTACATCCAATCTCACAACCATTTTGCACAAAGTAGTGAATTTCATCCTCATAGTCCATTTACCAGGTATTTCTCCAGCTCTTAGATAAAACATTCAATTACCTAAGCAACTGTCTCACCACTGTATTTTGCTAGCCAACAGAAAATGCATGCATCTATGTACAACCCCCTACACATTTTTTTGGTTTGTTTGATTGATTTGTTTTGTTTGTTTGGGGTTTTTTTAGGTTTTATTTGTTACAAACCCAAACCCCCTCTACTGATACAGAGATTTGTCGAGACTTTACTCTGTCAGGTCTGGATTGAATCACTGGATCCCATATGTTTCTATGTCTACTAATACTAGTTAATGGCTGATCATAAATTCCAGGCAACTTTCTTGGTTAAACTTCTTTAATGCACAATCAAGTCGTTTCCTTTTTATGTAATGGAACACCATATGGTGCTGCTGATAACACTGTAAAACCTGTGTGTGAGCCTCCTTGAGACACAGTTGGCTAGAAATATTTGACTTGGAAATTTTCGACAAAAATTTCTGTGCTGCAGCGTAGTAGGATTTCGTGATGGCAACATTCAAGGACAATGAACGGGGACAGGAAGAACCACTGACTCATCTATGCAATTTCTCAAATATGCATACACCATCATTCTTAAAAATTAGAACACAAATGTATCTACAACTAAACATCCCAGAAAACATTTGCCATTCCTGTTCCTTTAGCAACAGAGAGGACTCAGGAATTAGGCTATGTCTTCAAGACCCACAACCCTGTGGCCTTGCTGAACTGCGTACCTGGCTACTGAAGGAGAAACTTCCCTGTTTGCACTGAAATTTCACCTTTTAAAACCCTTCAACCCCCTGTGCTTTTGCTGTAAATTTTTCAGCTCTGAAACGAACATGCACCTTTCAGCTTGTGGGCATAGAGTTGTTCAAAGTCAAGGCCCTGCTGCTAGCAAGCCCATTGATCCACTGGTGTAGAGTCATTAAGTGTTGATGGCCCTTGATTGCTCTATCAAAGCTTCCCAGTTATAGCCTCCTCTCTACATGTCAACCTCCCCCTCTAAAATGAATGCTGTAAGCTGCGCTTAATGTTACCTTCAAAATGAAGTGTAAAACACAGCACGGTATTCACAAAACACTAATGCCAATTATATATTGACATCAACATATAAATCACCCTTTTATTTTAAGTTAAAAGAATTGTCAGTCACTCATTTCCATCAATAAAAAGACTTGAAAATCTAACAAAACAATAGGGAAGAACGGGTTTGAAAGACTACCTCAAGTGTGAGTATAAGCAGAGAAGTACATCTCTGAGAAAATGCATGGATAATAATATTCTGACTTATAGCAAAAAAGGACAATCTCTTATTAGGGCTGAGCTAAATGAAGAGCTATATGAATCTCAAGTATTGTCAGTCATGTGTCTGAAATGTCCTAAAGAGTCGAGTTTTACATGAGACTTTTTAATGAGCTCAGCTCGACTCACTTTTTGGCACAGTCCGTACAATTACTGATGATTTGCACACAAAATCAATGAAAATTCCTATAATAAATTATTGATTTATTTAATCCAATTTCACCTAGTCAGGCATATAATTACTCACAGTTCTGCAAAAACACAGACCTGTTAAAATCCAAATATGTATGAAATCACCAGTGCTTCTCAGATTAGCTTTAATCTGTTGACTAATAACATGCAGATTGATATTCCCACTCAAACAACCCTTCATCTCTTGAAAGTATACATGTATATTGAAACAGCAAATCGATTTTATATTTTATCCTCTAAGTAGATGCCAGATGCTCAGCTGATGTCACCTGGTAGAGCTTTATGAAAGGAAATGTCAATTTATACCAGCTGGTCTCCATGTGACTACGTCTAGGTGAGAGTGAATTTTTGTTATTTATATGCAGAGTTCTTTGTTCCACTTGATTTTTCTTTAATCTTTACTAATTAGAGTTAGATGAAAATTGTGTTTTGTCTTAGAAACAAAAAGTACAACCTAATGTTGCCTTTATATTTGTCAAAACAGCAGTATTTCCAAACAATACAGAGAAAGGAGAAGCAGTTTTCAGCTGAGTTAAAAAGGCAAGTGAAAAGAAGAAAAAAAAAGGTTGCAGGGAAGAGCACAGAAAACTCCAGGACTAAAACTCAAGAGCAGAAAAATTCAAGCAAAAAGAATTTCAGGAACAAGCAAATGCAGTTGCAGTGAACTGCAGTCTCAGATGTTTCTATACATGTGTTTTTTTTCTCTGTGTTGCTATGAATGACATGAATATATACAATAGATCAGTCTATCCCAGTCAGAGTTATATATGAGTATTGGTAGGTAGCTTCTTGATAATACTTTGCAGTTGTTTTCAAGCTACTTTTATGTCTCATTTTGATATGCAAATAACATAGGCTCAAATGTTAAATCACCTACCAAATACATAACAATCTTATTTCATTCTACCTTTCAAAACATTCTTTTCTGCTTTTGCTTTTTTAAAGGCACAAAAGCTCTTCCATTCAGAAATATGAATTCTAATGAGAGAGAAATATGACTCTAAAGTAGGCTATGTAAAGTAACAGGAGGATTCTGAGATTAAACCCAGAAAAGTATTTAAACAGTTTAAACAAAAAAAAAATTACAGTAATTTTAAAAACAGAAAGGTTTTCACAAAGGCATAATTATAAATAGGAAAAAAAATATACAACCAAGTGATCTAAACAGTGTAAGATGGCACTGAGACCAAGCCTTGCTCAGACTCTAAAGGAGCTGTCTTCTCAGTAGAATTTTTCTTCTCCTTGTTTTTAAGATAGTATTTATGTATACATGAAGAGATTCATGATAATGCATTCACAAGTGTTACGACCAACCAGGAAGCAAAGCAAATGCATTTGTTGCCTACACATATAAAGAAATGCTTATAAGCAGAGTCCCTATACCACAGTGTGAGAAACTACCACTGCAATAAGGACTGAGTGAAAAAGCTTTCACAGCACAGTACCAGCTGAACTTGGGCTGCTGGAAGAACCTCTTGAAAAATACTCTCAATACGAATGGTTCCACCAGCAGAGGTAACAGAAGTTACCAAGAAGTGGTGGCACAGTCACAGGCCAATGTGCCTGTGACTATATATACTTCTCTTGTATATATATCTCTCTATATATAGATACATGAGAAATAGGAGTGTATTTTCATATATGCATTCTACTGTGACTATATATACTCAATACAGGAAATTCCACAACAGTGTATGCTGAAAAATCATGTTCTCACAGCTGTCTTATTTTGTCCTTTTTTTCTTTAAATGAGCACTGGGCAATATATTCTGCCTGAAAGAACTTCTATTTCAGTAACTAGGCAACAAAGGTAGATCAGTGATCAGTTATGTCACATTTTTTGAGTAATCAGTGCCTATGACATCAAGGTTTCCATCTTATCCTTGAATAGTTCACATACCACAGCTTGCTAATAATTGGCAAATAGAAAGGGCTTTCCTTCATAAATAAGTGAATAACAACAGCGGCTCAAACAAAGTCAGAGGTAATATTGAATTAGGAATAATTAGCCATGGTAGAACCATACTCACATGAACAAATTAAAACAAGCAAGGTCCAGATACCTCTGACAAGGATCCTGGGACATAATTGAAAGCACTCAGTAAACCAGCTGTCTGGACAGAAAAGGAAGATAATACTTTATTCAGTTAAAATTAGCAGATGAACCTCAGAGGCCAGAAAGCAATTACTTTACTGGGAATTAGGCTCAGCCACACCCCAGTTATGTGACGGGGGTATAGATCTCTGTGGCCACAAACAGGCAAACTTACTTACAATTCACAGAGCTGTACTGAGATTACGGTATCTGCTTGTAATTTTTGTGGATACTCTATAGACTATTTCAATGCTGAAATTGCAAAGCAACTTGGAGATCGGTACATTAAAATTTTATGAAAATGGATCAAAAAGATTATTTTAAAAGTTCTTCTGGGAAATGTTTATTTGTGCATTCCACATTACAATATAAATTGCTGTAAGTGAGTTAAAGATTCTAAACAAAGAGCATACCAAATGCTCAAAAATAATTCCTTTTCTTATATCATTACCTTTTCAAGAGGCATCTCTCCCTTGAGTTTTTTAAGTGTGGTTGACAACTAGTGAAATACTGCATATCACAGGCCCAATTTCCCGTCAAAAATAATCACTGACTTCAATGGAGCTTGCCAAATTTAGATCAGCAGTGTCCAGAGCAGGAACTGGACCTCAGATATTATAAGTTTGTTCAAATTATTTTTAAAACCAGTAATTTTTTGCAATTGTGACTCTGAAGATTTGTAGACTTCACAGTGGAGTAACTAAAAAAAAAAAAAAAAAAATCTGCTGCTGGACTACAACTCTGACAAGTACATAAAAAGGATTTTTTCTGTTACTGTGCTATTATGTCTACCATGCATTGGACAACATAATGTAGTCCATCGTGCCTGTAGCTTTCCTCTGCTTGCGGTTTATAGTGTTATTATACACCCAACAGCCACCAACAGTTGCTGAATATGCTTTTGAAGTTCAATATATGAGCTCATCTTATTCTCTGACAGACACTGAAAATGCTGTCTGTGGAGTCAATTCATTTAGTTAGAAGATGTAGGTATGCCTAGAGGTACATATGTAGGTTTTCTTGAGATTTTCTTAGAAACAGCCTACCTATTTCAGAAGAAACTAAATGCACTTCTTACCTGGAGGGACAGTGTGGATGAAGCTTAGGGGACTATGAAATGTTGGCAGAAGAGAGGCAGAGACTTTTAACTTAGAGAGTTTGTTTTACAAAGTTTATCTGGGGGAAGCATCTAACTCGACATCGTAAAATTTTGAAATGCAAGCATGTAATTAGGAAAATGTTTCTATGAAATTTAATTAGATCTGTCTGATGTGAAAACTGGATGACTTAATCATCTCCTGTATACAAATACTTAGTGCACATATATTTCAAATATAAAGTCTAAGGAGTTTATACACTGTCTGCAATATATATTAATGACTAAAATCTTCTAAATGAGTGTTCAGATATTACTGGGGGAGTAAACAATACTGTAAAAGGGAGTTGTCATTTTTCACAGCATTCTAGTTAGGGAGTGCAAATGTAGTATGATGACTGAGGAACTGTTACTCATGGGAGTGTTATTGAAATGTTTTACTGTAATACAGTGCTTTTATTCTCTATTACTTCACTGGACTAAGGTAAAAAAGGATATGCATCTTTAAGGAATGGAGGCTATTTGTAACTGAGTGTATAAACTTAAGGAAATCAGAAACAAAACACTTAATGATTTATTTCATAGAACCATAGAATGGCTTGGATTGGAAGGGACCTTAAAGACCACCTAGTTCCAAGCTCCCCCTGCCATTGGCAGGAATACTTTTCACCAGACCAGGTTTCTCAGAGCCCCATCCAATATGACCTGGAACACTTACAGGGATGGGGCATCCACGGCTTCTCTGGGCAATCTGTTCCAATGCTTCAGCACTCTAACAGTAAAGAATTTCTTCCCAATACCTAATCTAAACCCACTCTCAGTTTGAAGCCATTCCCTCTTGTCCTATTGTTACATGCCCTTGTAAATAGTCTCTCTCCATCTTTCTTGTAGACTCTCTCCATGTATGAAAAGGCTGTAATAGAAGGCTGCAATTAGGTCACCCTGAAGCCTTCTCTACTCCAGGCTGAACAATACCAATTCTCTCAGCCTTTCCTCATATTGGAGGCACTCCATCCCTCTAATCATCTTATCCCTTTTATTCATCACCTCTAAACATCTCATTTGTGTGAGAGCAGTTAGGCCTGCATAGCAATATTTTGCTAGCATTATTAGGTCAACATTAATGATATGTCCTCTGCTCCAAAATTAAGCTCTCTGTTGTGCGAATACATGCTCCTCCTTCATAATTTTTTTCTCCCTGGAGCATAGATTGTGTTCTTGCTCAATGCACAGTAAGTGGCTTTTGTTACTGTACGTATTATATGGTTACTTCAAGACATGTACGATAATGAGTGTGTTTCATAAATGTATATATACATTTGAAGAGGTCTATTGTAAAAAGAATGATAACTAATCACATAACCCCAGATGCAGAAAAAAATATAAAGGTAATTAATTTTTCAGTTCCCATTTATTCTTAAAAATACTGTGTCTTTTTCTTAAGCTCATTACATATTTTGGAAAATTTAGTATATGTTTATTGAAATAATTTAGGCTTTTAACTTAGGAACAACAATGTGTATTCTGAAGAATCCTCATTTTTATGAACTATTCTATATGCACCCTCTTGATGTAACTGCATGGGATTAAGTTCTCAGCCATACATTCTATTTATATAGAAACCTTTGTAAATACATTGAGAGAGAAATTCTGAATCTCTAAAAGCAAATAAATAAGAAAATAAATGACCTGCAAGTACCAGCCACTGAGTTGGTAATCAAATCTACAGCATCAAATCTTGAAAGAAAACCACAGGATTGCATATTAAATACTTAACATTATTTTCTTTTCTCCCAGAGAGAATATGACTTTCCTGTGCAAAACATTCAGCCTGTAGTTTGTGTCCTGTGCTCTCAGCCCTTCAAATTGTTTAAGACTTTAAAATTTAATCAAGGGATTTCTTAATGGAGGCGAATGAAGAGTAACATCAGAAATACATTTGACAAAAGGGTAACAAATTTCTATTTAATTATTTACAATGGCCCTATACTGCTACTTAGAGACACAAAGTAGTCAGACTCCCAAGCATCAGATCCAGCAGTCTGGAAGGACAAGGGCATCAACTTGTCCTCACATCATGCAAACAGTTTTCAAGATTGCATCTTGTTGATCTTGATGAAATTACAAGTTTAGGATCTGATGCAGCATGCCAGTAATTTATGATCACAGGTCACTCCAAGCTGAATGCTTTCAGGGCACATCAAGCCTACTTGTCATTTGCATGCAACTCATTTTATCACCTAAGAGATGTTTTTCATCAGGCCACTGGGCAGGCATTTGCAGTTCTGGAAGGCCTGTATTTAAAAAAAATGACCTCTTTTCCTCCATCACAACATTAAAACAAACATCAATGCAAAATGTAATATTAAAGCAATTAACCTATTATCTTCAGGTCAGGTGTTTGTTATTTTGCCATTTACAGAATGACAAACTCTCCCACTTGGCTGCCGATGTTTGGACTGGGCCGGCTGTCTGTTCTTTCTAAAAGCTCTTTCAGTTTATTATGTGACTATGAAGCACTCTTCTTCCTGCCATTTGGGACTGCTCCTAGTTAACTCTATAGATGAGCAATTTCCCTATATTGCCTATTCAAGGAAAAATAAAAAAAAGGTGGAGTCTGTAGCTATATATTATATTGTTCTTATCTTGAAACTTTTTGGACAAGTGGGGTTTTTTGTGGGTTTGTTTTTTGATTTTTTTTTTTCCCCAGAGGAATCTCTCTCACTCCTAATGTACTAGGAGGGAAAAAAAAAGTAAATAAGTCCTTTGATATTGTTATTTCTAATGTTATGCCACTGATAGGGGCCACAGGCTTCCTATAAGAATAGTAACAATTTAGAAAAGCAAGGTAACATTTCTTAACCCATTTCAAAATTAAAGGCTAAATTATAGAAGTAATAATGCCAAGCTCCATATAGACCTAATGGAGGAAGTATAAATATTTGAATAATTCTGATTATGGGGGACAGGAGGCAGATGGCAAGCAGTTTGCAACAGGAAAAAAAATTATTAGCACTAGCTTAGGTATCTTCAGTCCATGTCTTTGCTAGTCATCCTAGGTTTCTTTGCAAACATCTCCAAAGGCAAATTCATCCCACCCAATGATAGGCATATAAGATAAATCTGAAAAGAAAAAGGCTCTTGAGGGTTCCAATTTCTGTCTAATGGCTATGGGGGAAGAGCAGATGATTCATTCAGATTTAGACACAGAACTGATGGTTCTCTGAAATTATACAGGATGAATCTTGCATCAGGCACATTTTGACTCTAGATGCAGACTGTCAAGTGGGTTAAACCTTTGCTGTGGAATACTTAGTGCACAGCTTCTGTATGTCACAGTGCACTCCAGCTAGCTACCATGCAGCAGAAGTCTTGCTTTTAGTCTAAAGCATAACAGTGGAAAGGTTAACCTGATCAAATAAAAGCATTCTAACACAAGTAAGAAAGTATTATGTCTGTACTACTTTTAAACTACTCAGAGTAGTTTAAAACACAGTCCATAGCAAGTTAACTTGAACCTCTACTGATGATTCCCACAACAAGGTAATGTTGCAGACTATCCTTCTTCCTTGATGCATTTAGACTACATGATACCAGTCCAATAAGATTTCCGTCTTAGTAGGTGATCTGAAGATCAAATTTAAGTAAGGTATTTCAACAGCAAATAGATTTGCATCTCTGTTGTGATTGTATTAGGTATATGAGAGTCTGATCTTCTGCGCCCACAGACTCCGAAACAGAATAACCAAAAAATGCATGTGAATACATGTTTGGTGAACAATCAGAGAAAGGTTGCAACCAGAACTTATTTAGATTCATTTATATACACTTTCATGGTGATTTTGGGGGGATTTGGGGGCAGGGGGACATTGGTAATTAGGCAAACATCTCTCCACTTTTTGCTATTTCATGTAATAAGACAAATAACTCAACTAAACTTTCTGTCATGTGATCCTGTCATCAATTCACACACAACAGAGAGGGAAAAAAAAAACCTCTCCTTCTCTACTGCTACCGAAAGTGTCATACACAATTATAAACCAGGTCATATAATTTCCTCCAGAACTTTTTCTCTAACATTCATGGGAGATGAAGGTGCAAAGAGCATCCAAGAGTGTATTTTCACTTACAGGAAGAATATGAATTAGTCTTTCAAAAGTGTAAGGTTTGTTCCTTGTTTGTATCAGAGTGAAAGATCAAGTCAGTTTGGCCAATGAAGTTAGTTCTAACCTCCAGCAAATGTAAATAGGTATTGCAAGAAAAATAAAACATTTTTTCTGTGTTCTGTTTTCCTAAAATATATGTCTATCAAGCTTTGAGCAAAAGTAATAATTAAACTAACCATAAAAGCTTGATATTTAATGTTGAAACAGATAATAAGGGAACACAAGTGAAAACTTCCAGGGGAGTAAGAAAACTGAAGGTGAGTCATAGCACCTGGAAACATTCGTTGATTCTTTATGAGATTTAAAGGACAAATCACATGCAGATTATAAAAATATAATTTTATAATGGATACAAAAACTTGGGTGCTGCAGTGCCACTCATCTGTTTTATATACTGTTGAATAATTTAGGAATGAATTTTAAAATTAGAATATGTTGAGAAGGGCCATTAATATTGCATGAAGCATTGTTGAATTACATGGTATCAAAATTACATCTGTTATGGAGTGTTTCTTCCAGTAATGGTCACCTATGTTTATACACAGTCACTGCTTTTCTTAATTGTAAGTATTTTAGTTACGTTCTGGAAAGTAAAATCAACAGATGTTATACAGTATATAGCTCTTCCAGATGGCAAATACTCCTCCTTTAATAGCCTAAATCAGCCTTGTTTTATCATCAATACCTAAACCATCATTACAAAACTGGGGTTTTTTTCTTGCTACTATTAAGCTGGGAAAAACACCTTGTAAATTTTTCAGTATGCCCTCAGAAAGATGATGAACACTGAAGCCTTAATCCTGTAAATTTCTACTTGATTATGATACACATTTGATGTTCTCTGAAGTTCCCCAGGGAAAGGTTTGAAAAATGTGAAAACTATTGCTGTTGAAGAGAAATTGGTCCTATTTCTTTCTGTATCTGTCCAAGTGTCAACATCTTTATGTTTAAACTGCCGTGCTTCTATGTTCTTACCAGACAAAAACACAAGGCTTTCTGAAACAGTGACTGGAGAGTAAAACTTCATCTTTGTTCTTAGAATGTAGAAGGATGTCTGACTTATACAGGGAATTACTTTCTACTAATACGTTAAACAGTATTATTCTATAAAGATGATATTGGCTGATAATTATTGCTACTACTTATATTGAATAAAAAATATTTTCTCATATTCTTTCAGTGAATGCTGTCTTTATAATAGGACATAATTACTGAAACAATGTTTCAAGAAGCTGATAGACTCTTCAATTAGCATTTTGAAAGGAATAAAAGTTTCTACATTTGATCCTTTTGGTTCAGAAAGGCTCAACCCTTGGCATAGCACTGTTGCAAACAGCTATTTTCCTTAGTGAAGCCTAATTACAGATATTTAGGTATCTGCCTTCCCAAATCAAGCCTATATTCATTTTGCTGAAATATTACTGTCAATCTCAGCACAGTTGTGAAATATAACTACCCAGTCTGTTGAACAAATGAAGCAAAAAGCTTTATGTTTAAAATAATGACAAAAACTAAAAAAAAAAAAAAAAATCAAGAACAGAGTTTTTTGGTTGATATTAAGGTGTCTTCTGTGTTTAGTCACCTGGTAATTCCTTGGACCACCTCCTGCTTCTCTAAAACTCACTGAATCAAGTTGACTTCGCAGGCTTCCAGCTAGATACATAGCACTGATGCGTACTGTTTTTTCTCCCACTCCTACCTTAAAACACAAGGTCATATTTCCACTCTTCTGTCCCTTGATAGGTACTCTCCAGCTGAAATCTGTTATGTAGCCATCTGTTTATTAACTACTAGCACTCTGCAAAACAAATCTGTAAAAGAATCTAAATCTTTCAGAGATATCAACTAGTGCTTTAGAAAACCAGTTTCAATTTTCTGCACCCCAGCCTTGAGAGTGAATTCCCTTTATCTTCTGCCTATTTTGACCTTCCTTATTGAGCAAACACTGGTCTTTTCCTTTGCACTTCTTGAGTGAATAGTGAACATTCCTCTATTTCATGTATTTTGTCTGTGTTAATGTCCTGAATTATACAATTATTGTAGTAATGTATCCAAGACCTTCTAAAAGATGTTTTCTTTCTCATGTCTGCAGCTGAATGTACACTGAGCATAAACCATTAAATAATCACAGTGCTAACAAAGGTCCAAATTTTGGAAACTGAAATGTCACCTTCAGGATTTTGAGAAGGGTATTCCTCACTGATACAAGAGGGGTAAAAGGATGAAACTAAACAACTTTTCTTTCTTTGTGATATTAAAATTTCTGTGATTGAATTTGTCTCCATTATTAAAATTGTAAGAGCTCCTTAGTCCATTTATTCTTTATCTGATATTTATATGTGTGTGTATAAATATATGCTCACACAGAGAACAGGTGATTGGAGGCAAAGAATATGAGAGTATGTGTTCAAATTCCTGGGCAGGTGACTGCCTGTTGTTCTGCAGTTCACAGTATGTTGGTTGATAGGTGCCACTCAGCTGCCGTCTTTTTATGGAGGTAGATAGACACAGATATGCATTTTGGCCGTGGCAAAAGTTGGAAGAAGAAAGATGGTGGTCTTTTAGAGGGAGGGAGAAAGTAGAAACTTTCCAGGCATGGTTTTGGTGTTGAAAGGAGTTTTAGCAGTAACTTACAAGACGAGCTATATAAAAAAGAGATGAAGAAGAGAAAAGTATTATCACAGCCAACTTGCTATCTAATATATTGTGTGGGGGGGGGTTATTTTTTTAACACATCATTAAGAATCACTGCATCCTACTACAACCTAAAGGTCTTAACTTTTAAGCAAGTGCAGGGAGGGAGAGACTAACTTGAAAATATGTTACTAATGTTATAATCAGGTGTCTGGTTGATAGAGAGAAATAGGCATCTGTTATAAAACAGGTGTTTAAGATCAGTGGCATTGCTAACTTCAGGGGTTAGACCATAGGAACAGCTGACTATGGAATAAATGCCCAATATGCTATAGTGAATACACTGTGAGCCATATTTACAGCTAATACAGCAAACTAATTACCACAACAGGTAAATTACTGACAATCCCATGTCTTACATAAGTGTGTTAGAGTGTAGGTAAATTATCTGAATAGGTTGTCGAGTTATTCTAAGTCATTCTAGTTAAGACTAGCTGATGGAGATAAAGGTGGATCGTGTGTGCTACAGATACTAATGAAATCCATTCTTACATCGTTTCCTATTCAGGATGCTTGCGGCTGACCCACAATTCAGTGACGCACTGAGTTTGAATAGTTCCTACAGGACAGTTTAAATTATCATGTGCTCATATAAACATATGATGTAAATATGTGTATTATATAGATTATACAATAATTATTATTTTTCATTAAAGCACCAAGATCATGATATAAAAGATTAAAAATTCAACATTTTTGCAACCCATACCAATTTTCATCGGTTCTAGATTGCAAACCTCAGGAACTAAATACTATTTTCTCTCAGATTATTTGTATAGGCAAGGCCTGACACACTCAAAGGCATCACTTGTTGTCAGAGGTCTACATAGTATAAAGTCAAACTGAAATAGAACATAGGAGAGAAACTGGGAGAAATAAAGATTACTCAATATAGGCACAGATTTTTTTTTATATGCAAAAAATACAGTAAAACTTTATTGAACACTACATATATTGGCCTTATTTTTAACTGTTTTGTGTTAAATTCTAAATGGAAAAAAATTCAGTAATGTGTATACTGTTGTTTATTTACTACAGATCCATAGCCTTCAATACATTTCAAAGCATTATTTGCTGCTCTCTAGTTTTGAATTAGTCTCACAATCTTCCTCCAGCAGAAAACTACCAGCTGTGACGATTAGTAACTCCTCTTTTTTGTCATAACAAAACATGTAGTGCCATATCCAGAGATAAATTAGTCTGATGAGTTCAGAGATGGGAGTCAGCAAAATCAAAGAAGGAAAGAATTACCTAAGAGCAGAACAGCAAGGCTGAGAAAAGACTCATGCTGAGAGTACCATAGCATGGGTAGATGTACAATGTAATCAGCATAACAAAAATAATTGTTTTACTTTCAGCTGAAGACTACAAAATTTCTAAAATATATAAATGAAAACAGCTTTTTCTTAAAACTTCTGAACTTCTTTTTTCTAGCAAGTTGAAGTACCTGTTATTACCAGAACTATCTCAAATTTTAGCAGGCATTCATTCTCTTTGTTTCCATTAACTGCAATAGATATGTGTTTTGAATCCCTACAAGAAGAGATATTCACTTATAAATAATAAATATATTTAAGAAAAAAACATTTTACACATCTGTCTTTGTAACCACCTTAAATTCAATGCAGCCTCAGAATTATGTCTTTATGGACATAAATTGCCTCAAAAATTATTTCCATTACTTAAAGATCTGTAGTGACTTATAGTAACTGGGAATCTACTGTATTTTTGAATGGAAGGTTCCCTGTTGGCATTGAAGAAAACAGAAAGATCTACAGTTTTATAGACAGAGAGTTGATATACTGATGTCATTGGGAGTGTGAAAGTAAGATGAAAAACCTCACAAGTGCTGTGTCTGGCACAGGGCATTGCCAGACAACACTGGCCAGCAGCTCCCAACCTGCTCCCCGGCATATCCCAGTACAGACATAGGCTGCAAAGAGGAAAATTTATTTTCGTCATCTGAACTCCACCAGACATGTATCACTGACACCAGGCTGTTATACACAGGCAAACAAATGTAGTCCTGCAATAGTAGACAAAGTAACTGTATTAGTTCATAACCAGGACTCAGCAAACTAGGACTAGCTACCTCAGCACAGTTACAGCCTTTAAAAATTGTAGCTTTTCAGAATGGCACGTGCCTGACCTCGTGTTAAAAATAGCATTCAGCCTCTGTCTGACACTGATGCTGCAGGGCAACGTACACATCTTACCCACAAGGAAAGAGGGGAAAACAAAATACAAATGTTTCACAGGACTTCAGAATGAAAAGTTGTTCAGTAAGGATGTGATCTCACCTGAACTGGTTTTATAGCTCTACAGTATAGATATTATATATAAATATCTCATGGCTAGGTTTCATGAATGAAGATTGGAGAAGGGCTCTACCCACGCTTGCTACAAGCGCGCTGATGGCTTAAAAAGGCCAATGTGAGATAGACAAGTCCAGTTGCAGAACGTACAGCAGAAAGACTCCCCAGGTGATATTGACAAGACGCGATTCTTTCTGCGTTGTCTTTTCTCCTCGAGAGTGATCCTGCGTGTGTTCTCAAAAGCAGCAGCAGCGTTATAGATGGTGTGTCTCCGGGCCTCCTGATTGGAGGCCAGAGTAGACCAATGGTGGTGATCAATATGGCCAAGGCTGAGGGATTGCTTCAGGCAGTCCTTGTGTCTCCTCTTCGGGGCTCCTCTCTTGCGGCAGCCAGCGGCAAGTTCTCCATAGAGCACGATCTTAGGGAGGCGATGGTCCTGCATCCTGGAGACGTGCCCTGCCCAGCGCAGCTGTGTTCTCAGCAGCATGGCCTCAGTGCTCATGATTGCTGCCTGTTCAAGGACAGACGTGTTGGTCACATAGTCAGTCCAGTGGATGTTTAGGATTGTACAGAGGCAGCACTGATGGAAGCGTTCTAAGAGACGCAAGTGGTGCCGGTAAATGACCCATGATTCAGATCCATATAAAAGAGGAGACAGTACAATGGCTCTGTAAACACTGATCTTAGTACTTTTCTTCAGGTGTTTGTTTTGCCACACTCTTTTATGGAGTTTACCAAAAGCTCTGTATGCCCTTACTAACTTGTTTTCTACTTCCGCACCAATCTTACCGTGTGAGGAGATGATGCTTCCCAAGAAATTAAACTGCTGGACTGATATATATATATATTTATATATATATATACACCTTAGCTGAACACATTTGACACTCTTTGCAGCCAATGAGAGAAATAGGCACTCTTCAAGGCATGATTCCTCTTACTGTTGAATAGACCTGTTGGTTGGTATTACCAGGGAAAGCATTCTCTATTTACTTACTGCTGATTTGGATTTGGCTTTACAAAAAAAAGTACTGAAATATAAACCAGAAAATTAATGAAATCCAAGGAGCATGAAATCTTTGTACAATTCTAGGAACAGCATGGTGCCTCAATAAAAGAGGGTAACTAGCTAATTAAAAGCCCCATTTTATTCAATTATTCATAAGTTGCAAGCAGTATATGAACCCACTAGAACATAAACCCAACTAGAAGTAAATCCAATAAGCTAGTACATAAACCCAACTAGAAATGTTCAGTTACAATAGACAGACCATCACAGTCAACACTGTGTAGATATTTAAAGAGCAAAACACATGGCCTCTATCATATCACAGATTCATGGAATGGTTTGGGTTGAAAGAGTTCATCTAGTTCCAACTCCCTGCCTTGGGTAGGGACACCTTCCACTAGACCAGATTGGTTATGGCCCCACGCAACCTGATCTTGAACACTCCCAGCGATAGGGCATATGCAGCTTCTCTGGACAACCTGTTCCAGTGCCTCACCAGCCTCACAGTAAAGAATTTCTTCCTTATATCTAACCTAGGTCTACTCTTTAAAGCCATTACCCTTTGTCCTATCACTTATATGCCCTTATAAAAAGACTCTCTTGTAGACCCTATTTTGGTATTGGAAGGTGCTATGAGGTCATCCTGAAGCCTTCTCTTCTCCAGGTGGAACAGCCCAGCTCTCTCAACTGTCATTCCATGAGCAGTGCTCCAGCCCTCTGATCATCTTCATGGCTCTCCTCTGGACTCATTCCAAGAAGTTCATGTCTTTCCTGAGCTAAGGCCCCAGGTGGGGGTCTTATGAGAGTAGAGTAAAGGAGCAGATTCACCTTCCTTCACCTGCTGGCCACATTTCTTTTGATGCAGCCAAGGATATGGTTGGCTTTCTGCAGGTGCAGGTTGTTGTGTCCTCATGAGCTTCTTGTAAACAAACACTCCCAAGTCTTTTACTCAACCTGTATTTATGCTTGGGATTGCCCTGACACAGGTGCATGACCTTACACTTGGCCTTGCTGAATGTCATAATGTTTGCATAGCTCCAAGCCTGTCCAGGTCCCTCTGGATGACATCCCTTCCCTCCAGTGTGTCAACCACACCACATACTTTGGTATCATCATCAAACTTTCTGAAGGGACACTCAGTCTCACTGTCCATACCATCAACCCTAAGGAATGCTGTTCTTCACTGGTCTCCACTTGGACATCAGTCTGTTGACTGCCACTCCAGAAGTTCCTAAACTTCCATGGACTGCATCTTTCCTCAGTTCCACCTGTCTTAAAAATATGGAAGAGAAAAAACCCAAAACAAATTAAAAATTGCACTAAAAACATTATTAAATATTTAATTTTAAATTTTAATTTTAAATTTAATTTTATTAAATATTTAATTTTAATTTTTAACTGAGAGATATGTACCTGTGCTACTCAGCTCATTCAATGGGATAGTAAATTTAGGCTGGTTTAATCCAGCAGCAAACAGCAATTCTCTTTATAAGACAGAGCTGTCTTGAATACTGCATTGAGGATTGGACTCAACACTCTGCTTTATTCCTATCCATGCCTCACCTGACTTTGGAGGACTAGGCACACTGAATAACATTTATCCCAGCTAGTTTTAGGTACCAAATCAAGCACTGTTCCCATCAGCTCCTCGCACAGTGGAGAGCTGAGTCACCTATAGCAGCACCTGTTGCAATTTAGACACTTAAGTTAGGTGCCTAAATTTAAGTGAAATTAATACAGTTCTGATTAACTGCATAAAAATGGTCTCTCAAGGCCAAACTTCAGACATAAAGGTGTAGGAGGGAAGCTATATACTCCTACAGGCAAATTTTTGTCCAAGAAATTCAGATGTGTTCAAACCAAATGTGTGATGAATATGGAACTGGCCTAGGTAAGAAAAGGGATGGTACCCTAGCCAAAAGCTGAAATACTACTGTTGTTAACATGGCAATTAAGGAAAGATTCTTATAATATTTTGTCATATGTTACATAAATGAAAACACAGAATTGCTCATCTGAGTTCAGTAAACACAGTCCCCAAAGTACTTGGCTTTCATAGATTTTCAACAAAAATGTGTGCAATGTTTAGTTAGTCAGCACAATAGTGTGGTTTTTTTCCTTAATATACAATGTATGGTAATATCAACATGGTGATAAACACAGACCTGTCTTGGATTGTATTTTTGTCCTCTGTCTCCAAATAATCTGTCAGGCAGTCTGTCTAAAGCTTTCTGATTTTCTGAAATAGAAGGTATTATGGAACTGTGGTAGGCATTCCATGGCTAAGGTTGAAAGTACCTTCCATTATAAGCTCAATTAGGCCCTTATATCTAATTTTAACATCAGACTATTCTATTAGAAATTTCTCTTGTGTGGTGTTCTGAAAGATGATGATTTCTCTTTTCCCTTAGAAAGTTTGAGGGTAATTGGACAAGGCATTTGTGAGATTTGAGAGGCTGTAAAATCAGTGATAATTTGCATGTTACATTATCCTAATGTATTTCAGAATCGCATATCCCCAAAACAGCATGTTGTAGAAACAGCAAATGTGATTTATTCTTCTGTCTTCACCAAGAACTGAGGAGTTGTCCCAGTGAGTTTATGATCTTTACAGGACTAGACAGAACGACCAGGGCTAGGGAAGAAGCAGAGCTTAAAATGTTCTCAGGAGCTGGGTTGCTGTGAGAGCTTTTGTTTAGCAGGTACTCAGCAAAAGCAGGCTGTGGGAACATCTTCCTGCCTGAGAATATTTTAAAAGACAGAATTTGGAATAAATAGAAATATTAGATTACGTTTTCCCTTACTAAAAAAAAAAGCAAATCTCTTAAAAATAATTGACTCTAATTTTCAGATATGTCTTTCCATTAGTTTAGAGAAACACTTTATTAGAAAATTCTTCAATAAATAAGAAATTTGAAAGTCAGGAAACTGTAGCATTTTAAAATAAGAATAATGAAACCTAAAAATCAGAAACTCTAACGTTCTTAAGTAAAGTATCAACACTTCTGTTATTCTTTTCTCCTACTCTTGGTCATGTAGCTTTCAGGTATAGTTGAAATGCCATATCTTGACTTTTAAGTCATAAACCACAATGTTTTACTACTGAAAAGAATAATGTTAAAATATAAGTACCATATAATACTGGGAAAAGTATTACAAATTTAAGCAAAAAGAAATTATACTTTTATGCTGTTCCATTCCCCTTTCCCTAGCTTCTGAGGTATTCCCTCTAAACTTCTGAGAACATACATATATATAAATTACATTGTTATCACAGGTAATTTATATAATTTAATGTAAATCTCATGCTTTCACTTTTCACACTTTATTCAAAGAAGGCTTAAAAACATAGATTTAGAGCAAGTGCCATAAGCCCGTAAACTTGGCAACAAAATATAGCCATTACAAGTTGAAGACTAAAATTTACCCCCAACTTGCATACAAATAAAAGATTGTAGTATTATAAACATGATACTAATATTTTATATAACTTATTGAAGGGTTAATGTACTCTATTTCATACATTTTTCAGTATTATTCATAGAATATATAGTTGTACCTCAGAGTAGAGACTGACTATTAACCCAGTTGCTATGCAAGGCATGGAAGAGAAATTATTTCACCTAACTTCAATCACCTAAAATTTAGTTCCCATGTCCAAGTAGTAGTCTCAAACTCTATTTATCACATGAAACTAGAAATACCTCCAGAAAGTAATATATCCCTTTTGAAGATCCAAGACAAAGTTCAGTTTCCTCAAAGTAGGGATTCTCTTTTTCAAGTGCTGTAGGACACATGAGACATGAAGATTGGGTTGGCAGAGACAACAGAAGAGACCCCTTTGGAGCTGTTGCTGAAACCAGCACAGAGCATATCAAAATACTTAAAATGTCACTGGATTCAAAGTTTTTGGAATTGAATTCCACCCAGCTGCCAAATTTAAACTAAGTACACAACTTTCTTAGTGACTTAAATTAGGTATTGTCACCCACACTCACAAGCATAAACATAAATCTAATGGGTGGATTTGTTAGCCATATGATCTTTTTTTAAAAAAAAATCATGTTACCTAGAGAACAGTTATTACAGGTCTGCCAATTTATGTACAGCTATACTGTTACAGAGATTCAATGAATATAAGATTGACTTTCATGCCAAGGAAAGCAAGCATAGAGAGTTCTGTATGTCCATAACTTGTAAAAAATCCCCTGCTATTTAGTAAAATAATTAACCACTTTCAAAAAACATGCTTTCAGTCTCATTGACTTTAAGTCTATGTTAAAACTTAGCAATTGTTAAGCTTTTTCTGAATGAGAGCTTAAAAGATGAAAGTTTGACATAAGAGAGAGAAAAAGAGACTGCCCCAAAAAATTGAAGATAAGAAAGCTAAAAATACTTCCTTCTCTCTAGAGTAATACATTTTCTTGGAAATACATAATGATCTAACTACAGTGGTGCTCCTTTTACAATGAAAATTTATTCTTAAATGATTTAGCAATGGCAGTGTATAATGAATAAATTATATATGAAGATTAAGTAAGGCAGCATTAGAGTGTCTATTGCAACTTTTTTTTTTAACAGAATTAAGCCAAGGATACTTTAATAAGGGTTCTTACATTTGAAAAAGCTGTGAACAGTCTAATAGCTCCAATGTGTAAATGCAGTTTTACACAGATAATTCCACAATTCTTCACTGTATTTATAGTTTCATCCTAATATGAACTGATATTATCTTACGCATCATATAGAAGGAGTTCTTAAAAGAATTTAAGATATTGTTTTCTTGTTAAGATACAAATCCTGAGGTCTAGAAATGCTCCTGTAATAGCAGATTTTTTGAAAGTTTGAGGTGCTTTGGGCAAAACCTATTCTTCCTCTTTCATGTGCAAATGATGACATACCAACATTTGAACAGTTATAGGTGTCTACACTTAATAGGTCACTGAAATAATCAATATTAACCAGCTGATTTGGTCTACAGGTTTCTTGTACCATGAAAGAATTTTGTGTAGAGATATTATGTCTTATTTAAAACTATCCTTCTAATACAATAAGCTTTTTGACTCGTCTAGCTTGATCATTTTAACTCCAGGGGAGAGATATGTAAGACTGCTTGGTAATCAGCAGATAGCAATCATATTTTCAGTTAAGTGAATGCCCTACATGCAAGTATGAGAAATAATAAAAAAAAAATATTTCTGTGTTCTTTAATCTTTTCATAAATCAATATGACATATTTTGTTCCATGGTATCATTCATCTTGCTTCAAACAATTACTGATTATTACTATCCCCTATCAAAGGACTAGCAAAGAGAACCCATCTCAAATGAATAGATTCTCTTAGTGATTGAGATCTACCATGCCCAGATTTTATTTTTTAAGCTGGTAAGAAAAATTAGCTCTACCTTTCTTTTCAAATCCCCTCCTCTAATCAATTCAAATTACACTGAATAGTAAAAATAGTGTGAGAAACTGGGATTCTTTAAAATAGCATATAGTTGATAGACATTAAAAAGATTATTAAATCCTTCTTCACCTTTTGCTATTTGGTATGAGAAATTTAATATGTTTCATTTCAGTCTACAGGGGGTTTTGTGTCTTTACAGTACATGAAACTGAAGAAATGCAGAGTGGACAACTCTTCATTCAGAGAACTAATAAGCTCACTAAGCCATAAGCCCTGCCTCAAATGAACTATCGTTTTTCACTTTTCTTACACATTTGGGAGGTATTAAGCAATTTTTCCTATGAAGGAAACTTCTTTCCCTATCCAAAGGAAGCAGTGTCCTTGTACAGTGTCTAAAACAAATATAAGCTGAGGAGTGTGTGCAACAGAAGTGCTACATGTGGATTATATATGGGTAAAAGCCCATGGTGAAAATCTTGCCTCTCAGATATCCTCTGACTGCAGGAATCCTGGACAGAGACAGAGATTCTGCTTTCTTTCTGAAGTGCTGTATTGTTGAGAGTTTTGGTCCTTTATCATAAATCTTCAGTTTGCTACAGGATGGTAGAAAGTGTTATGTAGTCTGTGACATACAAGGTCATATAAAATTTGTGTTCTGTAGACCCTGTATGGGACACTTACCTACAAATTCATAGGTTTTGAACTAGATTATTTCCAGGTCTTTTTCCATTCTGTGATCCTACTATTGAGGATAGCATGTATGATTAGTTCTACAGGTTATACATTTCATCTCTAACACCTCAAATATACCTTTGTCCAAATTTTCAGTCCTGTCACTGCATGTGCTCCATGCTTCTTAAGAAAACTGTTAATTCAAAGGTTTGAAGCGTTGATGGAGTACTTGAAGGAGAGCTGAATCTGAGGAGAGAATGTGGCAGTGATACCAAGCACTTCCATGAAATTCCATGAGAAATTCCACGTCTGAAGAAGGATGAGGAGATAGCTGGCTATCGGTGCTGATTAAAAAGCATTTTTACAATCAGAAACAGAACCGTGCTGCTCTACATTACATTGCTGAAGTCTGAACATGCACTTCATTTAATGCAAAATAACTTTCCCATTTATTTCAGTGATTGTCGGACTAAGTCCCTGACAGGAGACTTGTCATACTCTTTAAATACAGGGCAAACCTTCTCAGCAGCACACACTTCCAATGTCTCAGAAGACATTATGCCTTATAGAAACAAAAAATGAAATTTGCTTTTAGTTTGTCTTCTCCTGATACAGCTAAGCCTCAGAAATTATAATTGAGCCATATATAGCAGAGAGTGGGTGAAAAGGAAGTGTCACAGCAAGAAAATAAAGGTGACCTTATATATGATACCTTTCACTCTATCAAGGCACTTCTCAGGAAATACTGACTGGTGCTTTAAGGAAATGAGTATGATCATATTCCAAGGGAGCAGAGGGAAAGAAAGATGTTAAACTTGTCTTTCTTTCTTTAAAGGTTATTTCTGATTTTTCATTTAATCTCCTTAATGAGAGGCCTATTGTTGCCCCAGAGTTACTTGACTACTTCAACAGGTGACAGATTGAACCCCAATCTTCAAATATTAGAAGGTATTAGCTAGTTAAAGATTTTTATAAGAATTGTAAAGGAAAAAAAAAAATCTACAAGTGTTCAGAAAATTCAAAGTGTTCAGAAAATTCAAAATGTTCAGAAGAGAATGACCCATTCCTGAGTTTTAAATGTTAATTTTATACAGCTACTTCTCAAAATAAAAGCTCCAGCATAAAGCACTGCATGGACAGTAAATATATAAGGATGCTAGAGAAGTCAGCCTAATTACAGTTTATGGGCAATGTTTCATATTCAGTGTCAGGTTGCAAGCATCATTTGAACCTGGGACTTGCATGTCTTCTGCTTTCAGCTTAGCATTGAGTTAAATCCCACAGACGGTGTTATGAGAAATTCGTGCTTTTATCACAGAGAAGACAACAAGAGTCATTAAACTTTGATGACTTAAATGGGATAATGTTCAACAAAGAGAGGCATGCAATCCAAAATATTTTTCTTTTAAGTTTGTGTCTGAAAGATAACATTAGTAGGTATCCAATTACCTTGTAAAGGCTTCAGTAACTGTTGGTTGACAATTATAACAGAATTATAACAGAAAGGTTTGCTGAGACTCTTCTCTACAGGATGGGTGCTCTCCTTAATAAACCTCCTTGTCCACCAGTTACCCGTAGGATAGGACCTAATGAAGAGCATAGAAGCTTTGTCTAACTATTATCTTACCTTTCATCCTCAACAACTGATGCATCAGGGGCACGCACTCAGGTCTCTTTCCATTATGTCCATGTGAGTGTCTGCTGGATTACTCAGTTCACACACAGTCTTGGATGACTGGAGCAAGAAAGAGTGAAAGGAGAAAAGTCAGCTGCAGAAATGCAAGGATATTTCATGGCCCGGAGGAAATACTGTATGCCAGAAGGCATGCAAAGGAAGGTATTGGACTCTTTTAAAAGCCTTTTCCCAACACCTAAGGGTGCTTACCTGTCATGATAAAACTAAGAGAAGTGCATGCAGGTTTTTATTGCATACATGATTTGGCCTTCTGTTAGCAGAACATGACATGTTTATATGTGTCTCTAAAGATTGACTGTAAACCCAGAATGCTCTATTATGTTTTTGTGGAGGGTGTTCAAATGACAGTAGAAGCTGAGCAAAAGAAATGACATCAAGCAGTGTTGCATCCTGCTTTTAAGAAACAGTAAAGGACAGAGACTTATGCCCTGAAAGGGTGCCAGAGGTTGTAGTTACACTGCTAAATGAACCCACGCTGGGGAGCTGACCCTGCCTAGACCAAGAGCTACAGAAAACTGTTCCCTGCTGCTGAGCACTACACCAGAATAGTGCTCCATGTTGCTGAGCAATAGTTCACCAGAGCAGTTCACCACAACTGTGTATAGTTCACAACACACAGAAATCAGTGATGGACCTTTTCTGAGACTCATATGGGCAAGGTATAATGATGGTGGTTGTTTTTTTTTTTAATTTCTCCCCAGAGCAAAGTGAATAATGTGAAGGCTTTGCAGCAGATCACCAAAGTGATCTTTTTACAGCATGAAAGTGAGGCCCTGTGTTGCATGCCCAGAGGTGTGCACTTAAGGTGTATGTGAGGTTGGGATAATATTGAAGTGAGGAAATAAACCTGCTTCACTCTTGTCTAACACAGCTTAAAAAAAAAAAAAAAAAAAATCAAACATGTTTGAAGGTTTGCTGCTTGATGCATTGTGATCTTCAGTATGAATTACCATTCATGCAAACTGGAGTGGCAGGGAACCTGTATACTAGAGGGAACTTTGAACTGAAACTCATTAACACCAGAAGTGTACTCACAATGGGTAGTGAGGAAACATATTCAAGCTAAGAGAAGTTTGGGAGTACTTATTCCCTCGTGTATCTGGGGAAAATGTATCTGGGGAAAATGTACCTGGAATAGCTAATTATCCTTTCAACATGTATCCATTTCATTTTAATTCAGTCTTACTTAAATACTAAGTGATTTCTTCTCCATGACGACATGAAGCAAAGTTTAATCCTTTCAGAGAAGGTACCAAGCTTTAGAAGGGAACAAGAATGCAAGAAAATAGATATTATTATCACTTATAATATTTTATACCAATGTACAAGAGCTTTCTGGGTTTTTTTAATTTTTTTTACCCTTCTAAAGTTTCATGATGTAGTAACTACATTTTCCCTCCCTGCCTTGCCACCATCTATTCAAAGCTTCTCTCCATTCCTTCTTTAAGCATTTAGGTAAGAAAATTACCTTCACAATTAAAAAATCTCTTGGGTTTTTGTTTTGTTTTTTTTCTTCTGAAGTACAGCCTCAACATATTAGTCTCTTCTTACTGACAGTGACCCAAGCAGTACAAAATTCCTGTTTGTAAGTATACATCACTGATACTTCAATCACTAAAATTAAATAATAGTAGTAAAATCCTTTCTTTTTTAAGGAAGAGATGCTACCCTGGTATTGTACTCTCTCTTGATCATATGATCAGATCAAAAGAAGAGTGACTTGGGGAGTATGGAAGAGCAAATGATTCACATTGAACAATTTAAGAACAATTAGTCCATTTTCTATGTACCAAGTGCCCACAAGTAGCTTAACACACTCCTAACTGTATTCATTCCCTGCAAATATTTACCACATATTTTCTCTCAGTTACGGGGATTTTAAGCTCTTCATCTGAATTGTTTTTCAAAATGCAGCGTTATTTTTCTTGACAGAGAAATATTTGTTCAATGAATGTACAAATGTAAATGAAGTTGGGTATCTGGTACTAATATCTTAGATCAAAAATTCACAATTTATTCTCTCAAAAATTTGCTACGTGAGCAGTAAATAAATTTGTTCTATCAAGTTTTCACTAGAATGCCTGCAAATATTGAGAAAAACTAGAAGACATTTAATAGCTATATTCTGTTTGTTAAGGTGGAATGGGAAAGCAAATCAACAACAAAGATTAACCCAGTTCTTCTCTCACACCTGAAACAGGTGTGATAGTAATTTCTTTCTTAAGCCAGTTTCTTCTGTGTAGTCTTTAAGATTTTGGCATAAGTTCAGATGTCTCTTTTTTTTTGCTTTTTTTCTCTAAGGTGCTCAGATATACACTGAGATACCTTGTCTGCAAAAAGCTATCTATAGCAGCATAGAGGTTGGCCTAACCCTTTGGCCAAGAGTCCTTGTGACAGCAGTTTAAGAAGTGTAATGTGGCCTCTATTTTTACAAGCAAAAGTGACAGCCCTTTGGCAGAGCTCTCATAAGCTCTTCCCCCTCTCATTTCAAAGTGCTTTACTACATGTTGCATATTCTTCCTCTAAAAGCTAGTTAAGCAGAAAGGATTCAAACTGCTATTAAAGCCATTTATCTGTTCTGGGCTCCTTGCAATCTTTCCTGATGGTGATGAGGCTCTCCACAGAAGACTGCTGAGATGTTACAGTGTTTGCTGGTATCTACTACTTTTCAATCCTGTTGTGGTTTTGCATCATGCTGAACACATTGATCACTCATTTGTATTGCACATGGACTCATTCAAGCATACACAAGGTTGAATTTGTCCAGCTGTTACTACTGTGCTTGACCATAAAGGAGAAACAGCTCATGAATGACCCTCCTTTTCATTCACTCTGATGCCTTTGGCATTACTTTTCTTTAACAGCATCTTTAAAAAGGACACAAAGATTATTTTACTCAAAGTACAAAATTCACTGTAAAGCTAGACATGAATATCTGCAACTGGTGGGCATAAGGCTAGTAAAAGAGTGAGAGGCTGAACAGGTTTTTCACTGAAAGGCACTGTACAGACAGAAGGCAGCTACTGCTGCTGCCACCTGATATGCTGACAAAGACTCTAACTGTTGCTCACTTTCCCTTTTGTAGTTATATTCACAACTTTTAAGTGCTGAGATTTGGTTGCCTTTTTCTTTCATGTCTTTTATTTTATCCTTATCACTTCAATGTCTTTTCTTGAGAGATTTGCAGACAGGTTATCACTGAAGCAGAATTCTCGACATCTTTTTGTTCTTATCATACCCATACTCTCTAAAATTAGAAATGCCTGGCTTTAGATCAGCAGAACTGGTTGTAATAATCATGATCCATCAAGAATCCAGATCCCCAGACAAGCTTGTAGGACTGGGGAACATCCAAAGTTGAGCTGGGAAATTATCAGGAAACAAGGACAGGATCAGGACTGCAGACAGAAAGAAGCATCAGACATAGCCTAGAAATTTCTGGGCAGGTCTACAGTGACAAGACAGGTCTGAGTCAAGCCAGAAAGACAAGCCTGCAATGTGTTGTATTTATCCTGCTTTCACCAAACCTTTTGTTTATTGAGCTTTACTCAAATTACCACTAGCACATATACTAATCAAGTGGGAAATCTAAACAAATAGTTTAATGTGAATACCATCTCTTTTTTTTTTTTTTTCTTATCATAAATTTGCACATACTGTGTGGTACCTACAATGAGAAAGAAAAGCATGAACTTTCTCAAGAACACATCTTTTTTTTCCTAACATATTCACAAGGCAAACAGTTCAGGTCTGTTTCCTTGCTAGCTGCATGTTACTACATTTGTTTTGAGTATGTGTTTTGCTTGATTCATTGCCATATTCTACAGCCTTTTCCCTAAGTATCCTCAGAATTATCCTGCTGAATACCTATTCTGAAGCAAGGTCTCATCTTCCACTGTCTCTGTAGTGATACTTGCTTTTCATGCTGTCCCCAAAGTCATTCTCTATTGCAGTTACTGTACTTTTATAAACAACAGATGCTCCTTGACCCTTAAACAATTGCAGTCAAGATGTAGTATCAGAATAGACCACCTTGGCAACAAACAAACATAAAATACCCCATTCCACAGCCTGGACTATAGATCATGCTTTTCAGTGCTAACTGCTCTGGCTGGAGATGTGAACATAATTCCAGCTCTTCTGCCTTTTCTCTGGGTTTAGAAAAACAGAGTTCCAAGAACACTTGAAATTTTGGCAAAAGAATTAATTTAATGAATTATGCTCCAGTGAAAAACAATCACACACGTGGCCAGTGGGTAAGATTCATACTCATACCAATGCAAAAGAACAGTAGAAAGCAAAATACACTCTTATACTTTTGAGCTAACTTTCCTCTTTTCATTTATCCCAGAATTGTTTTGGCTGTAAAGTGAAAAAAAAAAAAAAAAAAAAGTCCTCCAGCATAATAATAGCTATTTTTCATCTTTTACCAGAGAAATTGAAGAGGCTTTACTTGGTAATTACAGGTCAAGCTTTAAAAAGCCATGTGAAGATAAATTCTCTCACACCTAGTCTCATTGACTTGTCCTTAGATTCTGTTGGGTGAAATCAGTACAGTTTAATTATTAGTTTTTCTCAGGCTTTACGTTTGATGCTTTCTTTTCTCAGTGGAATTTTTAAAATAGGTTTGCACATTTTTTTTTTTAAAACCTATGTTCCAGTCATGTACTTTTCAATATATAGTTTACAGACACTTGCATATTTAGGAAAGATGGCTAATGGAAGAAAGCTATATTGTCAGAGAGTTTAATTCTGCACGTCACGTTTTCATTGTGAAAGTGTTCAAGGGGCTGGAAATCATTAAAAATTACTGTCACTTAAATCCTTCAGTTACACCTACTACAGCTGAATCACAGATTAGTTCAAAGAGTCCCTTGGCCTGCGTTAAGTCTGGTAAAATGATTAAGATGATCTTTCCTGGTCTTAGAAGGTATGAACCTCTGAAATTACTTACATATGATATGTTCGAAAACTATGCCAGTTTAAGCCTTGTGCCAACAAACAGAGCATAATTTGTACACATACACAATTGTGAATTTCCTTTAAAGCAGACAGGAGAAAGCTGATTTACATGAGTTTGCACATCAAGGACCCTGAAGACAGTACAGGTCAAACTGGGCTTCCAACTTACTTTAACTTAGGCCTTCTTAACTACTGGCATAATGATTGCACCAATTTACAGTTCCTTTATACATTAGCAGAATTAAAGCAAGTAAAAAAAAGATTCCAACTGAGTTTAATGGGAAGTGCTCTAATTTAGAGTACATTATGAATAATTTTTGGACTTTCCCTGCAGAAATTAATGGTGTGAAATGTCTAATAATTCACCTATTTCATCCCATACAGTACAATAAATCTACCTTGGCCTTATGTGAGTCTATCTTAGATGAGAAAGTAATAAGAAGGTGTCTTAGAAAGCAGCACCTACTTGGCCAACAATCTGAGAAAAATTTCTGAATACATAGAAGGGGAAATCTATAACAGATTAATTAGACATACAGCTCAAAAGAAATTTGCTGTTCAGAAGTAAAATATATATAGCAATAGAACCCCTTCTAATATGTATAATTTTGCTATACCATTCATAACAGAGACTGCACATAAAATTCAACAATTTTGATCCATTTCTAACTTTCTAACAATGTGGTACCAAAGGTAATTTTATTTACATTATATTACTGAGATATTTTTGCCTTTAGGATATTTTAGAACATTATTATAAAAGGCAAGAAGTAGACACTGTGATCACCTTTCCTCTGAAATGTGGACACTCAGAAAAGACAGCACTGTACTAGCTACTCCAGCATTGCTGAATGTAGAATGCAGCCCCAAGACCAACTCGGTATTGCCCTATAGCTTCTATATGCAATATTCATACCAGTTTTTTCAGTTTAATGTTCTAAAGAGAGCTAACATACAGCTGATGAACACTCTGGCAACTCAATTTATTTTTCCCCAGTGATATAGCCCTGGAATATAATTTCTTATTTTCCAGTTTATTCAGCCTGAGACCACAGGTTTGGGCATACTAAAACATAAGTTTGTTTGCTTGTTTCTAGTTTGGATGCATCCATATAACTTTCTAGCAACATACTATTCCTTCCATTATTTAATTTTCTCAGTCTTTATCAGTCATGTTTCAATCTGTATTGTACTAGTAATGTGAAAGAGATGGGTGCAAAAATCCAAGACCACTGAGGAGAATTTTGTTTTTCATGTGTAGATAGTGATAGGAAAACAGGGAATGGTTTTTAAAAAAAGAGAGGAGATATTTAGATTAGATATTAGGAAGAAATGCTTTACTCAAGAGGGTGGTGAGGCTCTGAAACAGAATGCCCTGAGAATCCGTGGATGCCCCATCCCTGGAAGTGTTCAAGGCCAGCTTGGATGGGGCCATAAGCAACCTGGTCTAGTGGAAGGTGTCCCTGCCCACAGCAGAGAGGATAGAACTAAGTGACCTTTAAGGTCTCTTCCATTCCAAGCCATTCTATGATTAATGTCTGTACATAAGGCAGCCAAGGGCCGATCTCTATTCCCCAAGACAAGTTTAATACCAAGACTGTTTAAATCTCTTGTACAGCTCATTGGCTACATTTACATTGGCTATCCCTCTGACCCCAAGGCATAAACACCTTTACGTCTTGGAGAAAAAAATTCAGGTCAAGTACCTGAAATAATGTGAGAACTGTTTTAAACATTTATGTGAGAAGGGCAATGCTTAGCCAACAGCCACAGCCAGTCTGGTGGTCTCATCTGTCTTTCCAAACATACTAGTAATTATTGGGCACTGGTCTTTATTAATATATTAAAAAAAAAAAAAAAAAAAAAAAAAAAAAAAAAAAAAAAAAAAAAAAAAAAGAGCAAAACCTACATTAGTTATGGCACATCATTCAAGAAAAATACTTCTATTTGCTGTGTAAGTAGTCTAGCGTCTTCTTTTCAAAACAACATCTATGAAGATTATCATTATGTATATTTTTTTATTGTACACATTTAGTAACTCTATCACAAAATCACAGAATGGGTCAGGTTGGAAGGGACCACAGTGGGTCAGTCTGTTCTTGTGCATTGTCATCCACACAGTAAAGAAATTCTTCCTCATATTCAGGTGGAACTTTCTGTGCATCAATTTCTGACGATTGACTCTTGTCCTATTGCTTGGCACCACCGAGAAGAGCCTGGCTCTAACCTCTTGACATATACTTTTCAGGTACTTACAGACACTGATGAAGTCCCCTCTCAGTCATCTCTTCTCAAGGCTGAACAGGCCCAGCTACCTCAGTTTACAAGTAAGATATAGTCTCCTAATCATCTTTGTTGCCCTAAATCAATGTTATAGCAAGGAGATTTAAAAAACATTGACAATGTCATTCAATGTTAAAAATTTACTGGAAGCTTTTAAAACTGTCAGGTTTTTTGCAGCAAATGAAGTGTACTGCTTAGAGGAAAGTAAATGAAGCTAAACATGTACTTGATATTGATTCAGTCTACACAACAGATGGCAACATGGATGCAAATAAAGTGCTTGTCCTTTTATTATTATTAGTTAATATTTACATCACTAGAATGCCCAGAGGCCTCAGTCAGGAGCAGAGACCCATTATGGTAGACACTACACAAATATGCACCGGAACATTTTGTTCCAGTATCATCTTTCTCCTGCTGCACACTAAACTCATTGATGACTCATTTGTACTGCCCAGAGAGCCATTCAAGCATACAGAGGGTTGATTTTCTCCAGCTGCTCTGAAAAGTCTATAACCTGAGCAGCAAGGGAAGGAAGAAACAGAAGAAAGCAAGCTTCATAAATACAAAATTTCACTTTGAAGGTTTTGCCTTATGTTTCTTATAACACAGATGTGTTGGAATACCCCCTTTCTTTCTGGTTTCTCAGGTTAACTTCTCAGTTTCCCACTTGTACACCATAAGACTTGTTTTCTAAAACCTGCCTCTTTCCTTTGATGCATTCTCCTCGCTTATTCTCCACTACTTTCATGGCATGTCCTTTTACCAGATCACCCTTATCCTCCAAGTCTGGCAAGACACCAGGAGCAATACAGGAGTAACAAAGATATGTTATTCAGTGGCTAACAAATACAGCTCTAAATATTAATTAAACTGGTGCATTCATTTGGAAATTCAAAATGTTTCACTGTGTTCATCCCGAGTGTGACATATTTTAATTACAATAGTTAATATTTTGCTGTATTGTATATGATCAGTTCTGCAAAACAACTGATTATTATATATATTCAGTTTTTCACGGAAAAGCCTCTTTGGCATTAAGTTTTTGTCTAAAGGGCAGTTTCTTCCAGGTAACAGGAGTGAGCCCCTCCACCCTCACATCCATCCTTGTCCTCAGCAGGTGCATATTTCTGTCTCTCACAATCAAGTCCTAGCGGAGTTTGAAACTAGATTTCAATCAACTACACTCTGATCCTGTGTATGGGTCTTAGCTACATTGGTATACAAGGTTTTCTCTCTCCTCTTTTTCTGCTTTCTCACCTTTTAGAAGGAAAAATTGAAAGACTTTTTTTTGAGGTCTACTAAGAGTTTGGATGTTTAAGATTGAAATAGGAACCCATTATTTAGCTCACTTCAAAAACAGTAGAAATTCAATTACCTAAAAAAGAGGAATAGTTTTTATGATTTTAAAATTAAAGATATAGAAAAACCAGACTTTGAATGGAAATTTTGTTGCAGCATAAACTACAAACTATTATAATATTACCCTTATAGTAATCCTAAATGCAAAATATTCCTTTGAAAAATAAAAACATTTTAAAATTCAAGTAGCATTAAAGAAATATTATCAATATAAATTTGATGTCTTATAAGAAAATTATGCAAACGCAAAAAAAGAAAAGCCTTAAGAGAAGTATTATTTAGACTTAGCATTAAGAATGTCTACTTCTTAAAGAAATTAGGTGTTCCTGATGACACTTAAAGGAATATAATCCATTACACTTAGTCATCACTAGGATTCAGAGTTAATATCATACTGCTATCTTAAACCTCTTCAAAAAAGTCATAGATGATTTGTGCGTAGAGTGTCCCACAGCATTTATTTGATGAAGTGTTAATTAGTTTTATTGCTGGTAGTATTTCTCTTTAGTAACTCTTGGAGCTAAAAGAAATATATCTGTACAGGTTGCTGACTGGTACAGCTTAGTCTAAACTTACTCTCAGAGTCACTAAAACCAGTTAATAAGTATATTCACATTAAGTTTTTTGGAAAATATTGGCTAACATCAGGGAGCACTGAGGTCTACTAACAGTCATTACTGAGGTGATCCTTTTGACTCACATTTTTGTAGAGAATAAAAGAAACCCCAAGGCTAACTGATTATGTGCAATCTTCATGTACCTACTCCTATGCAAGACTGGTAATACTGTCCCAGCTATTATACTGTGATGCACTATTACAGGAAATGAGAAACACTACAGTATTCCCCCAAAGAAAACAAGAATATGCTGTTCTATACAAATACTTTCCTTTTACTAATACTAGCTTTTGTCAGGGGTTGTTGCTTATAAAATAGCTCTTGTAGGATTATTTAGTTAGGTGTATTTCCTGTAAATCAAATAGAAATGCTAGGTCAAGCTTTCATCTGGAAAATTGGGGGAAAATTATATTGACTGCCTATCTCTGATAAGTAATAATTCCTGATTATTTGGTAATAATTCTGGCTTTAAAAAGAACAGGAAATAGTGATTGCAAAAAATTGACCTAGAAGTTAAAATAATGGGAGGGGAAAGTTGATCCATAATAGCAAATAATAGAATGATGTTATTTGTGAACTCGGTGTTTTGACAACAGATACTGTTTCATTATCATGAAAAGCTGTTGCTATTCAACCATTATCCATGAGCTATCATTCCTTCTATTTCCCATGATTTATTGGCCAGTATTGATAACCTGCATTTTGCACAAGATGACCTCTTGTCCTTCCAAGAGGTGTTGTTCCAGAGGATCAAGCAAAATTATTGCTCTTTATTTGGCAAGGTTTCCTATAGAGAGTTTTCTGGCTTCAAATGAAACATTCCCAACTTATTTGAATATTGCCTTATAATACTGCCATCTTACTCAGGTCTAAAGACATTATTATAATATCAAGGGGGAGACTTTAAATAGATACATGAGGATTACATGCACCTAAGGAATGAGAGAAAAATTTCTTATTCCTTCTGGAATAAAGCTTTGGATCAAATCCCATCAAGTAGCACTAGTGGTATCAGTTACATGACTAGATTTTACTGCCCAACTCTTTGGTATATCTTTATGTTTCATGCAAGCAACAATTCTGGAATTCATTTCCAAGCCTTGATTTTTGTTATTAAAGAGGAATGTTGTGGCCTGACATCACCAAAAATGCCTTCTAACATGTGCTGTGAACTGCACATGTTCTCCCTGAGTCCCTAACACATTTTGGTAGCACAATGAGTGACAGAGGAATTGCAACTCCACAGCCAGAAGCCTATTATCTATTTCAGAGCAGCGATCTGAGCCCAGTTCAGCTGGCATTTTTGGCAGTGGTACATGCCTAATCACAAGTTCTTTCTCCCTACCTCATGCCAGCTTTGGTAATGCCATAACTGTTCACTGACAGCCTTGATGACCTTCCTTTATAGGCAATTCAATTGCACAAGATAAAAACCAGGAATGATGAAGATACTGTGTAAGGTCACATATTCAGATACTAGAAGTAAATCATAGACTTCATATGACAATAAAGCTGGAAATAATGAATGCCACTGATAGTAGTTCTCAATATGTATATATAAAGTTCTTTTTAATGTTTTTAAAAAGCTCTGTAACTATGGATTCAGAAAGTCACACAAGATTATTCTGGTGATGCAGATCGTAGCAACCTCTACAGCAAGGAGGTCAGTTTCTATTCTTGTTTACGTCAAGGACTGAAAACAGTATTCCTGGTTGACAGTGGGGACCAGGAAGGAAGAATCTCACCCTTAAAAGCTTGTATTAAAGACAGGAAAATGAGTTTCTCGTCAAAGACACTTAATTTCAATTTGTGTGTAGTTTAGGACCCATTTTCATTATAGTTATGGATGGTATATAAAAATGTCACTCTTCTGTATTCCACTATGACTTAATTTAGCTTTATTATAAACAGTGTGTAATTAATGTGGGGGTTTTCTGATATGAAAAAAGAGACACAGATAAAGTTTTGATCTATGTATTCTGTATTGGACTTGCTCTCTGTCCCTCTCTGTTTGTTTTTTATTGACGCAATTCAACGGGATACTGATGAGTCACTTCCTTTAGCCTAACATATTTGAAACAAAATGGGTTTAAACAGTATGAAAAAGCAAATGTAAGGCAGAATTATGTTGCTAGTATGGGTTAGAGGAATTTTTTTTTTGGCACTCTTTTTGCAAAAAATGATGAAAGTTTTAATATGCCTTGCTGCTGAAAAAAAGGAAGAGAGGCTGTAGACTGTTTTCTGTTACAGAACTCTATGAGCCACTTCATTTACCATGTGTCACATTTATCAAATAATGCTTATTAATAAAGCTAATCTTGAGCTTTTGGCTAATTCTTATGAAAAATCCTTAGCACCCACACATGATATAACCTTTTCGTAAATGTGAGTCATTCACTTAAACCAAGGAAATGTTTATGGCAGTGTAAAACATTAATTAGCTATCATTCTAAGAAGATACCAGGAACTAATGTTCAAACTCCTTGTATTTTAACAGATGTCAAAGAGATTAAGTCAAACAACTAACCTTTGTATGACAAAAATTTCATAGAGGAGAACAAATCTTTAGTTTAATAGATATTAAACACAGAGAAAGAGCATGCAAAAGCAAGCAAAAATCTATTCAGCAAAAGGAGACAGTTATTTCTATATAGAAATATGTTTAACATTGGATGTTATTCAGGGTACTTCTAGCCTTCAGTCTATGCTTCACATTGCTTGGCCAGCATGTGCTAGTGCCACAGTAAATCCATCCCTTAGAATATAGTCTGAAAACAAAACTAATTTTAAATTATGATCATAGTTTACTAATCGGATATTAAATAATATGATGTAGTGACTCTGCATTGCCTTCATTTTGGGTACTGGCTTGTCCTCAGTTAAATAATGCCCTTGTAAAATTGCAAGGCAAAAATAAACTGTTTTTCTCTTAACTAAACAGAGATAGCCCTGTGATGTGAAATTACTGAAAAGATGTGATTTGGGAAAATTACAGTTCCTTGCTTAGTATGTATTGTGCATGCCCTACAGCCTTCCCTAACCAGTAGCTCCCAATTTCATTTAAATTGTAATGATTTCCTTTAAGGACAATTACATTGCCTAAGAGCAACGTATGCATAATAATGCTGTTCTGGCATGGTTCAATATAGGATGCAAGTAATAACTGTTTATTAATATGATAATTAACTGTTAATGCTTAGCAACCTAATTACATCTGTTAAATAACTTACATTTTTGAGCCAAATTCTAGCAGAAAGAATTCTATTAAAATAATAAAAAGCAATGAATATTATAGTAAAGGCACAGTTGCAGTTTAAAGTGCTGGATTTTGACTAACTTACATGAAACAGATTTGGGATTTCAGCATATAACAAAAGAGACTGTAAGGGCTTCCTTCTTCTAAAAGAAAATGGCTCAGTGCTAGAATCTGGGCCTTATTTCAGGAAATGCATGAATGAATACCATAAAATATGAAGAAATTAGTAAAGTATGTGTACTCTATAGGGTTATTAGAAAGAGTAGAGAAAGGCTCCTCAAGCAAGAGTTTCACATTAAAGTTAACAATAGTTGCACATTAGAGTTAATAATAAAGTTTCACCATTATTCACTGGACCTGCAACTTGTGCAGCAAAAATCACATTTTCAGCTCTGTGGCTGCTAACTTTTTATTGTGTTCTTCTTATATCTTGAATGTAACATGCTTAAAAATATTGCAATTACAATTTCTATTATTGCTCTTTTATAGACCTTGGAACAACATCTCAGGACATAATTCACCCCATAATATCTAGAAGCACAGATGAGAATGAATCCAGGTATCCTGAAGACAATGCCATATCACAGGATTCTGTACTTCAGATAGACCTTCTTAAAATCATTTGTTTAAGATAGAAGTGGAAATTTTCCACCTTTTGTCTCTTATGGCAACTTGTTTTGCCCATAGTTTTGAGGACGTTTTTGCATGGTTTATCTCACACTAACTGTTAGTCCAGATTCTTTTATTATAATATACAGTTTTTTGAAACTCTGTCAGCCATTCTCTTCTGGATATTTCTTCCCCAGCCCTTTCCTCTGCTCATCACTATTGAGTCAAATAAGAGCATAATGTAGAATAATTTTACATGATCCTTTTGATCTCCTTTCTTTCATAGCTCTGAAACTGGATTTATAACCTATCTCCTATCAGCTTCATTACCCCAATCTATCATTCCATTCTTCAGGATAAAGAATTCAGCTGGATTCAGTATTCCAAATAAGTTCTCCCTACGGCTTCCAAACAAAATATTGAAAATTTTAATAATCAACAATCATTCAAATTTGATTTTGTTCCAGAATTAAGACCAACTGGCATTTGCATAATACAATGTCATACCAGCCAATGTCATCTAGCTGGCAGATAGACATTTATTGACCCAGTACACTTTTTCCCTAAGAATTCATTGGCATGCTAAGGTCAACATACAAGGGGCATATTGAAAAACATTAGGGGTGCTCAGTAATACAGGAATTGATTCAGAATACCCTGTTGTGATCCAAAAGTTTTATATTAACTCACTAGGCACTGGATAGGACTTTACATTATAGACATTGCAAATGGCAAAAATTAAAACATATTTTAATAATGGTGATTTGGATCACGAAGATAATGGTAGGAGAACTGACTGATACAAAGTGTTCTCTCAGATGTCTTATTAGCCCTACTCTAGAAACTTTCATTTGTAAGAATTGAAAGCAGCAAAAAAAGAACACTGAAATTTGTGACCTTTCATCACAACCGGAATAAATCAACTCTAAAATAAAAGGGCATAACACTAGAACTCTGCATTCTCCACACTGAGGAACCTCATTTATCTCTTAGAAGAGAAATGGATTCTTGGCAAAGTGAGCTGGCTGACAGTGTTCTGACTTGTTTGAGCCAGCTATTTCAGGGTGATTCATTAAGATTATTAACACAAAATTTAAGATCCCTGACTTTTCACTTTTTATTTCAGAATTAGAAATTCTGCTGCAGTGAGGTCAATTAAACCCTGTATTATTATTATCAAGCTGATAAAGTAAAAAAGACTTTTATTTTCCTTTAACTCATTTATGAATGCTGCAGCAGACTATACTGAGCACGAGAACTGTACCACAATCAGAATTGGTAGACTGAGGAATCATCTGGCATGAATTTATATACACATTAAATATTAAGATTAATATGAGTCCCAGTATGATTTGAGTGTTTACATCCTTCAGAGGAATAGTACTTATATCCCTCCAGGTCTCTCTGCTGTAAAGAGAAAAAGAAGGAAATACAGTTGCTTGGCAGTCAGATTCTGAGTGTCCTCTGCTTGGATATGAGGAAATTGGGTTCTGGTTCTCATCAGCCTGCTTCTGATTTTCTAATCCAAGTATCATGCAGTGTCAAAATGCATAAACAGCTCAGGGCATAAAGATTTAAATGCAAATCTCTTTTTATCAGCTGTATGACCCGTTCACTGACCTGCAGGGTCCAGATTTCTAAATTGTCTCCATTTGGTTCTTTTTGTACATTGGTGCGGGTGAAATAGCAGAAAACATCCATGACAAGGCTCACTGCTGGGGCTCTTCCCTCACCTGAAAACTGGAGTAGGAGAAAGGCATGGGTGTAAACACTAAGCAGAGGAAAAGACTGGAAATAAGTTTCTCTTTTCCTACCCAAACTGCAAGTTGTCTTAACTGGGAGCTTCCTGGCTGAGTAAAGAGAAAAAGGTGTCCCTTTCCTCTAGCCCACAGCCGCTACTCTCCAAAGAAGGTCCATACACTGTGCTTCAGGAATGCTGTGAGCATGGCTTTGGGACCAGGCTTGTATGAGATGCCCATCTGCCACCAGCCCAAGTCATGATGGAGCAGAGGTGAGGGCTACTCATCTCCCTCCCTAGAGGCCACTTCTCCCGCGCGTGTGTACACACCTATGAAGCTTTATAACCCAAATTTAAGGCATTAAACAAGAGTAAACAAGTGATGAATTGTGTGCTTTTGGGATGTATTTCAACATATGGTACTGGTTTTTATGATGTTCACTCTTCCTGGTTTGCACCACATCAGTCATTTCCTAATCTCCAAACATACAAATAAAAAAAAAATTTAAATGGATAAAAAATTACTCTCCCATCCCATAAGAAAAGATTTGATTGTATTTTTCACAGATATCTGGTCATGTAATTTTTTGTAACGTGTAAAGCACCAGTGGAGTGATATAAATAACAAGGAGAGAGTAAAAATGAAAATCACTTAGTTGTTTATATAATCCTCTCCACATTGTTTTATATCATGGAAAATCTTTTCTTGTCTCTTGGCAGGTTTTTCCTAAAAGTTAGTAAAGTGGAGAAAGGTTGGGCTGTCTTATGTTTGTCTCTTTAACAGACTCTAGATCACTTTCATTTAGTGAATAACATTGGACCTTACAAATGACCCCAAACGATATTCTCTCTTAATGTCACTTTATTGTTATTTATTGTGTTGCTATAGCCTGAATGCAGCAATTTGTGGGAAACAAGACTGCTTGGCACTTCTCAAAACAAAATATCATATTCATAAATTAATACTCAAACACAAAAAAGATAAAAGTCCCGCTGTAAAAAGAATAAATAAAATCACTGCTTTATTTATTATTTATTTTTCTCACAATGTTTTTCTCTCTTGACAGAGTTTTCTTAGCACACATATATATAATACAGACATGATTAAAATTGTTGATGACTAAAGAAGTGTAGGAATAAAGGCATTGTGATGGAGAACACTATAAGGTGACATGAAGAGATTGGGCAATTGGTTATGTGAACAGTATACAGAAATAAAAGGAAATATATCTTGAAATGGAAGGTAAAATTACTTAAAGGTTTACAAAGAAATATTCTTGTAAGAGATAAAAAAGGAAAACATTTTATTTATAAGTATTTTTATTTATCTACATAAACTCCAAGCAAACAATAAAAATTAATACTGTGCCAATGTTCTCATCCACTTCAAGCTGGTGAAGGATTTTAGAATAATAAAAGCAATATGTTCCTCAAATCTAGGAAGAACAAATATAACAGCAACCCACACAGAATAAGAAGCAGCATATAGGACTAAGAAAGAAAAAAGCTTTCATAGAGAAAACATTTCCAGTCTCCAGTATGCAAAAAATGCAAAAATCATTTCACAAATAAATGTATTCATGATAATATGGGGCTATATTCAAAATCTTAAAATGTGAACAAAATTTTCTCAACATTTCATTATTAATTTTCCACCATCATTGTAAATTAGTTCTAATCTCTTTTTTTTTTTTTTTAAATTATATAATAGGTAACAGTGTGTGTAATAATTGTCTCTCCACAGCTGAAATTGACTTCATTATCAATCAATGTCACAATAGTGCCATAAATATTTGTACAGTGTCACAGTTCTTAAATGATGTCACAGCAACACATTAGCATTATGTAATACTAAAGAACTGAGGGTCACTAAACAGTTTAGAGACTTTACATTTACAGCACAACTTTTTGGTCCCTTGGAGCCATTTGATACTCTTTTCTTCTCCTGATCCATCCATGAATAAAACAGAAATAATTTTGATATCTGCACTTGAGTTAATTGCACTCACTGGTCTTCCTTTAAAATCAGTGGAGAAAACCAGCAACTTTCAGATCATTGTTCATCTCATTTTAAAGTGAGTGTCTAAAATAGGTCAGAAGCACTGTACCATGAAAGGTCTTATATCCATCCCCTCACTAGAAAAGGAGCTAAAAAGGATACACTACATATAGAGGTCTCCAGTGTAGATTTCTAAAGTTAAGTGAGATTAATTCCATTAATACACTTTAAATTTTTATTTTTTTTCTGTATAAAATCCTGGTTGCATGTGTCCAAAAGTACAGATAATGCTCCTATGAACACTGGCACCAGTGCTCACAGTTCTTGCTTCATCAAACATCCTAAGATTCTGCCAGAGCAGCACAAAACTTTCCCAACATATGTACACTGAATTATCTTTAACATTTTGGGTCTCAGTCAAAACACCATTGTCTTCAAGGTAATATTTTCTGAAGAGAATTAATTATTAATATCGTCAGACAATGTTATGATAAGAATGAACAGATTATGTCATATAACTTCAGACATCTAAAAGTTACAGATGTCAGACTGAGCCAGTCACTCTAAGTTCCCTTGATAGTAACTGGAAAGAAATTTGCACCTATAAAGGGCCATCCATCTGCAATCTCAGGATGAGAAGAATCATTCCCTTGAGGTGTCCATTTCTCTTCATGGACAATAAAGAAAGAAGAGGGTAAGATAGAGAGATGTAATTTTTTTAAAATGCCAAAACTAATACAGATAAATCTTAACTCTAGGAGGAAAAACATTAGGCTACTTTATACAGAAAGCCTAGAAGAATATATGAGCCAAGGGGCCAAATTAACCTGTGTTCAAAATAGAGAAACAGTACAGATTTTGGCGAATTTTTTAACATGCACGAGGCTCAATATATATTCAGTATAATTGGCCACTCAAGAAAACTCAGGAAAACTGTAAACAAAAAGGACTTTCTGCTCAAACACAGAAATAAAGTATCTGTTCCGAGGCAGCCAAATATTTCATATTTAATGATAAGAATATTTTAAGAGTTCAGACTTAAAAAAACTTGATACGCTAAGTTTACCTGCACTTTTAGGGTAATAAATTAACCCTTTTGATACTGGTGTCATACCTACAGAAAAGATTAAAGTCAACCCCCTCCCTCTACATCTGAGACTTTTGATAGAGTCCCAAGATTAAAGCCAAATGCAGAACCTGGCCTACAGTGGGTACATGTTTAGAAGTTCATAAGGTTTGGGTATAGAGAAATGCTAAGTTTGAAAGAAACTCACTGGAATATAAGGGGAATAAAAATTTCTTGCTCAATTATTTACAAGAACCATCCTATATCAATTAAATAGATATTTAAAACTTGCATCTGAAATTGTTCCTGAAACATGGAAATTGCTTGTAAAGAGGAAAATTTCTTATGTTTTATTCCGGATTTCCATAGTTCTAACTTGCTAAATTGGGCATGAAGTGGTTGGGTTATACACATCACACCTTCATATAAAGTGTAATGAAATAAAAGCATTCTAATGGTTTTTACCATAATAACAAGCAATCCTCATATAGTGATATTTAAAAATCTACAATAAAGGATGATGCACGGAGAAAAAAGAAGGAAGATTTCTTACATTCTTCAGCTGGATGTTGCATAAGGTTAGGTTGGATGGGGCTTTGAGCAACCTGTTTTATTTGAAGATGACCCTGCTCTTTCCATGGGGGTTGGACTAGATGATCTCTAAAGGTCCTTTCCAGCGCAGACTGTTCTGTGATTCTATGATTCTGTAGGTTAATATTTTCATAAATGTGTATGATTTTCTGTAGAGCAAACATATACAATACCTGTCCTGAAGTCCACAGGAACATTAAAAAATTTTTTTTATGTCAGGCTTTCAAATGGTTCTTGGTAAACTGAGACTGTTTTCTACACAGGTTGCACTACAGGTGCTGTCTTTCCTCACTCATTCTGGTCATATACTGACTTAACTGTACAATGCAAATAGTGTATCTGATATTTCACTGAAAAGAGACAGGATTTACTATGGTCAGGCATGAGAGGGAGTCACGGGACAGGAAAGAAGGGACACAAGAATAAGCAAGCACTAGAGAGTGGGAGAGCATCAGGGTAAAGCCAAAGACAGACCTTTGATGTGCAAAGTCACAGCAACTGAAGTACAAGACTAGTGTCATCAATTCCTCAACATGTCAAAAATGTCAACGTAATTTCACTTTAAAACACATTTAACTACATTTAGAATCATGATATAAATGCAATATCAACAACCAACATTGAAAAAGTATTTCTTTTTAGTCCATTTAGATTTTACAAACACATTTATGTGATAGAAAGTTAATACTCTAAGAAGTTATTGAAAATACCAAAGAATCATCTTTTTTTAAACTGTATTAGATAGGGAAAACATCCACAAAATTTTTCTCCCAGCCAAGTCATCTAAGAATTTATTTTTAAACTCCAGTGAACCCAACTATGTTTGCAAAAAGCTACCCACGATATATGGCCTAATGCACTGATAAAGGACAGAAAAAAAAGACTTTATCAAGACCTGGAACATATAGACTAAAGGAGATAAAATATTATACTATGATTTCTGAGCACTGTAGGGACACTGGAATTGCACACAGTATGAAAAAGATCATGCAAGACTCAATTTTTTTCAAGTTTATCAAAAGTTATATCAATGCTAACTAAATGAGACTACGAGTAAAATTTTCCATAGTGATAATCTTATTTCATAATGGTTCTTTTTAAGTGTCCACAGGGGACACTAGAAGGAGAACACCAGGTCAGATAAGGCACAAGGCGGATACATTATAGTCATTTTAATGGTGCAATAAAGAAGACAGAGTTATGATCCAAAAGGTAGGAACTGAGCACAGAATTCCCAAGTCCAGATTGGTGCAGGAGCTGAACAGAGCAAGAGAAAGAAACCTAAAGGAAAGCAAGGATAAAGGAAATATTTGGAAAACATATCTACAGTAGACAGCTTAGAATTTAATTTTCAACATAGCACAAGTACTATTTATATGTGAAATGTGGGTTTTTTCTTACACAAGACTTAAAAGAATTCAACTACAACAACATTATTTCCATTTCACAAGTATCATGGCTTTCATGAATATTCCTTTTACTTTTTACAAAGTTATTGTATTCAACAGAATGGTCAATGGTCTCTCATAGTGAATAAGCACACAAAAGTTGTAGATTCAGGCTCCACACCAGGCTGAATTGTTCAGCAGAAATGCAGCTGGACTGTGGAAACCAGTTCTGTTAAATTCAGTGGGTGTCCCCCAAAGAAAGTAGTTGGGAACTACTTATTTTACTCATAATGCTTTCTTTAATTTCCTCCTTCCTGTGCACCACTGAATCCAACAGGCCTCACAAACAACTTCCTATAATGTAGAAGAATTAATGAGAAAATGAAGTCAATGTACTGGATTAATGCTTTCCAAAGTCACAGGCCATTAAGTAGGTGCCCAGAACAATTTTCATACATGTTCTCTAATCATCAAAAGGTCCTTAGTACCTAAAAAATTACCTCAAGCACGATTTATTAATGCTTATCATTAACTTACTGCTATTGCATTCAGTTCTTGGACAGAAAGTTGCTGCCAATCAGTCTTAAAATAAGCTTAAAAATCTTCCTACTTTTATTAATATAAGTTAAACTGCTTATGATATTTGGTGGAAGATTTTGACTCTGAAATTAGAAAAACATTGGATGATGATATACCAGTAAGCACATGACACAACTATAATGACAGGATTTGTTACCGTAAATGCTGGGATATACTATCAAACAGAAAAATCAGGGTGAGAGCTTACGAAGGAAAGATTTTAAGCATATTCTTTTCTTAAGTAATGTACTCTATTAAAAGTAATACATGTTTCTTATGATCACTGTAGAGGAAGTTATTCTCTAAAGGAATTTGAATACGTAAGAGCTGATGGTTAAGGACTTGCTGACACTGGAGAAAATCCGAACATAAGGATTGGATGAAAAAATAGTAAGGAGAATAGTACAAGAACGGACTGAATTGTGTATGAAGGTTAGAGCAGAAAATTGGGGGCAATTAGTCTGGAACACTGCAGAGAGGCCATTGTGCCTGGCTAGGACGTTTGCTGAGACTGCAAATCACATATTTATTTATTTCTGCTGAACTAGCCCTCTAAGTAATAAAGTGCTGCAAGGGCACAGACCAAGAACAGTAACATAATTCATGTGAAATTAAGTCACAGCAACCAGCTTATAGATAAATGGATAAAGAGGTACGTATTCTCTGGCATAAATTGTGTGTAACGTCATTGCAGTCAATGGAATTGTGTCATTTTACATCAGGAGAAAATTTGTTCTACAACACAAGCAATAGTTTTGACAGTTATGTCCCATTTTCAGAAAAATCCCATTTGCAGCTTCTTGTTGATCCGTCCAGTAGTTCTGTCAAACACCTAGAAAGGTCCTCCAAGAACTATAAAGGAAATCAATTTCCCTGGTGGTGATATCTGAAGATGAAGGTATGGAATGAAATTCTGACACTTTTTACACCTGGAAGTTTCACTGAGCTCAGCAGTATCCTTTTATGACACACAAATTTGGTACATTGTTTCCTATAGTTTCTTGCCATTTAAATATCTGAATATTTGAGTATAATAATAACAATATTTATACATTAATAAACATAATATCTCATAAATATAGATTATTGACAACAGCAGCACTGACATTTCCTCTCTATATAGCTTGATCAGTAAAGGAATGAGCTGAGACAACTTGTCCAGATTGAACATTTTAACGATTTTATTCTTTAAAGAAATTTCTATTTGTTTTCTTTAGGCATTTAGAAATTATTTTGCAGCTTACAGGAGTGATAATTCTTTATTTCAAAAAGATTCCAAAGAGATCCCCAAACATTCAAAACTTGAAATACTTGGCTCTTCAAAGACATTGCAATTCTTCCTTGTTCACATTTTGCTAATATTTGTTTCTTTTTTGTTATCATTTTTTGTTGTTGTTCATCCTGATATTTCGCAGGTGAAGAAAAAAGCTAAATCTCTTTGAGAAGACAAATGGATCTAAGAAGATAAGTCTTACTTTTTATTCTGGAATATTTCCATATTTTTATTCATATTTGTGACAAGTCATGGAATCCAACAGGAAAACAGAAATCCCTTTTACTAAAAGGGAAAGCTTTATTCCAGAAGGTATTAGTAATTTTCTAAATATTGTTACATATCTCTTCATGATCTTTCAACAAGATACATGGACTTCTGAGATGCTTTTACACTCTTTAAATTTCTTCTTTAGTCTGCTTAAACACAGATAAAACAGAAAGAGAATAAGAAAGTGTTACTTGCAGTGCTACTTGGATCACAGATACTTACACTTGTGACAAGCACCTTTTCATCTTTTAGAAAACACGAAGTCTGTCCGTACACTGATGTGCAACATTAATGACAGGACAACAGCTTACATTGGAGCTCTGTGGAAATAGGAAACTTGAAAAAAAAATGTACCCTGCAGTGCTGAAGAATTCACAGTAAATTTAGACTGTATACTAGTGATCTGCTATAAATATATTTTGGTGTGTCACTGTCACATTAGGCTACATCTGCAAAAGGACTTTTACACCAAGCACTGACACTGTGGCTTTACTATGTTGCTCAGAAGCCTTCTGGACTGCCCTGTACATCTATAGGACACTGAAGACCTTTATTCCCTGTCCAGTGATCTCCATAATAGAGATTCTGATACTACTGTACTCCTTTATGCTTATACCCTGGTAAGGCTGTCAAAGGGCTGGCCTCACCAGGGACTTCCAGTATGGTCAACTCTCTTACCTGTTTGAACAGCATCACACAAAACACCTTTATCCAGTACCTTAGTAGTCTCCTGAGAGAGAGACTGAGAACTGAATGCTCACCTCTAACACTGGCCTCCTTTGAGATGAGTACTCTATTCCTATGTTAAGAGTGGCTGGGACTCCTCTGTAGACTTTCCTATTGTTCAGTTTTTATTTGTCAGGTTTTGCATAGCAGTGTGCAAAAGTGGTGCATTGGGGTCTTATAGAAAAGAATTCTTGTGTCAAAGAAACAGGTATGTCTTCTTGAGTAAGGGTTTGATACCTTTATCCTCAGTTTTCAAAGAGCTTTACTATTTCATGTGAATCCCTGACTGGCTTGTAAGTTTCTGTGACACCTCCCTTTCCCCATGCATTGAAAAAATGGAGAAAACACAGTTTGTCTGCAGACATCTTAGAAATTAGGTATTGCAGCACTTAGATTCCTCTTTGGATCCTTATAAACCTCCCTGATGACCTGGAAAAGAATAAAATTGTACTGCATTGATATCCAGCACAGTATCTGAATTTCAACACATTGCTACACTGTAAGTTATACAGTTAGGCACATAGAGATGCAGATTCAAGGTATCCATTTTGGAGAGGTAGGTGAAACGTCATAGCTGTTCAGAAAAACTTTCCTCTATCAGTGCCACGGTATTTGTAAATACTAAAGGACTTTATTTCAAATCCTTCTCAAGTTAATGATAGTTTTCAAAGTATTAAATTGAATTCACCCTCTTGAAATGTGACAAAACCAGTGAAGTTTCACCAGGTAGGTATGTGATTTGGTAGCAACAACTTTTATCTATTTTTCATTTATATCAAAGGATCCAATCTCCTTTATAAACAAAGGAATGAGTTCAAAAACCAACAAAATGCAATCACCCACAGATGACATGCAGCAGATTTCCTCTTCTCCTTTTTTTTTTTTTTTAAATTTAAATTTACATAACAGCACTGGTAGTGGAAAAGAATCTATGAGATTAGATAAATTGTCTGCAATTGATTTTTTTTTAATTCCCCTGAACACAGCAAAACACATCGTGAAGTTTCAGGGTGAACTACAGCCAAAGTTTTAGAAAAGAGGAAGACTAAATTAGGCCCTTAACACATACACAAAGTTATGAGAAAAATTAGTTACAAAATCACTGATCACTAGCTGTCTCAGCTAGGCTGAGAGCTGCTTGATAAGCAATTTATTTGGGTAGAGATATGTGACTGTTACTGACAGAGGAAGAAAAGGTGTTCTCCTAGTGAAAGGGTTTAAGACGTCAATAAAGCACATGTTTATGGCAGTGACACTAAGCAGTTAGGTGTGATTCATGATTTTAAAAGTGAAAGTCATTTAGCTTTGCTAATTACAATAACGGGTGCAAAACTGAAGAATTCTTCAACTATTTATGAGGTACACAGTGTCAAGACAAAGCATTAGAACATTTAAGATCTGACCATCAAGGGGTTTCTATTAAAATAGTCTCCAGCAGAGTCCCACTAAAGGGACTTTAGAAGCACCCTCAGTCTTCCCTGCTTGCATTGCTTCCCTGTCTTGCATTAAAGTTTTATTTTTAGGTGCTGTTGGTCTTTCAGTTGATTGTTTTAGCACATTGGATGGGTGTTTGGGATGTGAGAGGCCTTGACTGGATATTGTGAATTGGATTCTTATATGCCTGTAGAAAGTTTGATTCAATGAAATAGAAAGTCCTTTCACAGGATGACCCGTCCACAAACCACAGATATCTCAAACAATTCACCTGAGTTGTGACTTCCCATCCCTTATTTTCTGCACATGACACAACCATGAAAAAGTGGGCTGTGACCTGTGTGGCACTTATAGGGGGTTCACACACAGATCTATTTTGTCCTACTTAATCTTCTGAAATTCACTGTTACACTTCCATTTCCTCTACAGATGTGAAACTGTTTTCAATCGCAACATATTATTCTGTGCAAGACGGTAGATAAACAGACGGTTCTTCGGTGGAATATATACATCTGGTCACACTCCTACAAATACACCAGGGATGATCTGCACACGTTTATGCTTAACAGGACTTCGAAAAATCACCTATTTCTTTTGGCAGCAAGGGATTTTGATTACTTTCTGACTAAAATATAACAAAGTCATTACTCTGTTTTCTGAAGCACATACAGATAGAAAAATCTAGGAAAATTGTCCTCTGTCTAAGGAAGCAACAATTAAATACATAGTGAAGGAACTTGAAGACGTTTTTACATAAAACTGATCTCAGTTGATCTCATAGAATTACAAGTTATATTAAACAGTAGTGCAGGGAAAGGAAAGCCAAAGCACAATATACATCAAAGTAGCATAGCAAAGTATACAAACAGCCATTTGATAGCTCTCAAGCACTGGATGCCACTGCAATGGCACTGGTACTAAATACAATAAAATCCTGTAGTAGTTATCCACCATCATATGTCTGGTATTCTCGTACTAAGTGGTACTGTGCATGCTGTGCTGTCCTTAGGGGAATGCAATTAACCCTGTGGGATCTTGTTCTTCTTATTGTTCCTGTGAAGAAGATTTCCAGGAGGAGCACGTGATCAAAGCCACTCCTACCTTCTGGAAAACACCTGGGAGTTGCTCATCTATTTTATAAGTAAGGGAAAGAAAGCAGTAGCTGGCAGATGCTCCCTCTGTGCCTGGGCAAGAGCACCTAGAAATCAGATTTTAGTTTATACATCACCAGTTTTCTACCTGCCACCTTAGCACAATTCTCCTGACAGCAATTAGCTCTTGTGCCTTAAGAATAAAGCCTTTAATGAAATCCACCATAGGAAAGAGTCCTTGTCCTTTCATTTTGCATCCCCATTGATCAAACACTTTGGATAGGAAGGGCCTCTCTTCTGGGTTTTCTTTTCTGTTCCCTGTCCATCTCATTTTTGCCCACCTGCCAGTGTGGATTCTGTGGAATAAAATCCACAGATATATGCCATGGTTAGTGGAGATGTACTGGAGAATTTGCCACTGAAAAATGTCATTTTGTTAATTAAATTAGACTGCTAATAAAGCTAATGATAGAAACAATAGTTTTGGCAACAAGCACAGAGAGCAGTGGAGAAGAATGTGATTGCTACTTGGATCATAATTACCTTTAAAATTGCCATTTTGACGTTCACAAAGCAAACACTGCTTTGAGGAAAGGGATTGCTTTCAGAGCTGCATAGATCAGTAACAACTACAGAATCCAGATAAAACAGGCTGCTTAAGATTCCGGGTGTGAGTCATGCCAAATTTTGTACTCTGGAGGGCTCAGAAGCTCACAGCCGGCATCTTCTGGAAACGTGTCACCTTCGGTCGCTATTGATCACTAGCTACCTACTGTTGTGCTGGAGATTCAGCTCACCAGCAACAAAGTACTGTTGACACCAAGGGTGCTGCACAGCAGTGCACATAGCTTTTTGATGACTAAAGTAAAAAAAGAGATATCTTTGAATAAGGTCAGAAATTACTCAGTGATAACATGTTTTCATGTTATCTGTGAACACATCACCACAGCTCAGTTGACAGAGGTGAGAGACTTATCCAAAATACTGAGAAACAATCACATAGACTATCTTGTTTTTTAATACTGAAGAAAAGAGCTTTCTTCTCTTGCTTTTTTTAATCTTCATTTTTATCCCACTGAACTTGCACTGCTTTACTTCAATTTTACATAACAACACTTTGTGAAAAGTGATTTATTTTTAATGTATCAGCAAAATATTTCATAAAGGTGGTCTTTCTAAGCTAGCAAAAAATGGAAGTTTAAAATAATTTCTATTAAAAAAAATTCTATGAGATAACTATACACGCAAGAAAGATGCAAGGTTATGACAAATGGGATGTTGACAAGCCACCAGAGTACATACACACACACATCAATTCAGTTCACAGTCTAGTCAATCTTTGCACTTCCTGCTTAACTCCCTTCCTGGAAACTTGTGGGCTGTTAAGACTTTGCATCATGTTCCCTCTTGAATTCAAGGTCCAAAACTTGGCTACAAGAAACTATTATTTTTTGATGTATTCACTGGAGGGAAAACCTGTGCTGGTTGCACCTACCTATTCTTTGCAGCCCTTGAGATCATGGCAAAGGTCTATTCAGTCCTCTGGTAGGCAGGAGAAAAGTCCTTCTGAGACCATTGCTTATCGTACTCAAGCAGAAGAAATACTTCACGCTTTGAGTACTTTTTTGACTTTTTTTCCCTGAAAAATCCTTTACAAACCTACACATGTCCCTTAAAACAGTGGTAAAGAGAGTATGTGGAAAAAAAAAGTCGAAGTCAAGAGAAGACACCATTACTAGACATACACAGTAAGATGATGCATAGATATTTTATCTCAGACCATTTGCGGACTTTTCTGAAGGATGTTTCACCATGGACCTGGTTCTCTTTTGTCTAAGTTTCTGCAGTAATTTCCCACATGGTTTCCTCCAATGTTAGCAAAAATCTTGTTCAATTTAGAGTAATGTTAGCACAGTTATTATCTAACTGGTTATACTTTGCAAGGGGCAAAGTTACTTAAAGGCAGTATTTTCCTTTCCTGTATCAGCACCATTTTAGTGACCAGCAAGTGATTGACTAACTCCAGTTTGCTTTTACAAGGGTATTTGCACTTTTAGTCACATTTCTAACTTTTCAATGGCAATTAGGAATGCTTGGGTAAAAAAAAGGTGTTTGTCCTGGAGAACACACAACTATGGGAAACCAGAGAAGGGAGAATAAGGTTTTTAAAGTCTAAGGCCCAGTCTTAAATTTATGCTATATATTTACCATAATGGAGGAAAGAAACACTGAGTTATTTACAAAACATGGAAAGAACTGCAGTCTGCTATTATAGGAGGTAAGGTTCAGCAGGCTTAATAAAAAGATGTGCCCTTCAGACTGCTCTCAGTTTGTCCTATCATGTCTTTTTCCATCTTCAGCCTTATAACATTTTCTATGCCTTGTAAACTGATAGGAATTCATTCCTCAATGGCCATACACAGAGGTTAATAAGCTCCCAGCAGCAGCTGACTTGGCACTAGAGAAGAAATACTCTCCCCTACATCCAGTTCAGAATTGTTACCTTCATATCCCCTTCCCTGTTTTAGGAAACCATCTTTTTCCATCTCAGTTCTTCTGGATGTAGACTGGCAGTGTGGTAGGTTTTCCTCTTGTCCTGTGTCTGAGAGGCTGTTCATTGTGCAAATTGCTGTTCAATGTGATGTGACACTGAGCAAGCCAGAGACATGAGGTAGGTGTGCCAACATTATTCCTTACATCAAACCACAAAATAGGGCTTTTAGTGTTAAAAATAATCATTCATTAGGTCAGAAGGTAGGATAGGGTAACTATTACAATAGAGAAAAGGATGATTTTCTGGGGAAAACAGCTTAAACCATTTGCAAACAAATCTTTCCCCAGCCACTGTGCCTGTCCTTCCTTCTGACCTTGTTCTCCTTCCTGCAGTTTTCACAGTGATTGCAGCAGACTCCCTCTGACTGTCTCGGAAAGTTTCCTTTCTGTCACCTCTGTGCCTGCGCTCTCTGCTTTCTCACCGACTTGCACGCCAGCTGCAGGCTCCCTGCCTGCTCCACCCTGCACTTGCCAAAGGTTGTCCAGCAAAGCCTCTAAACTCGCTCCTGGAGATAACACCATCTCTCTTTCCTTTCAGAGGGTGCAAAATCCAAGACAAAACAAAGCAGCAGCTTTTGACCTTGATGTCCAGCCTAGCCTTTCAGAAAAACACCCTGCTCACAGAAACTGTGAACAAACAAATAACTCAGGCTGTTTAACATGTCACTGTGACACAGTGGTGAGCAGTAGGAAAGGCTAAAAGAATTTAAGAGATTATTAGAGGACAAGCAACTAATCCTGTGTGTATTTCTCTCACATTTCTTACGTAGTAAAATGTCATTCATTTGTGCAGCCAGGAAGCAGAGAACTTGCTTGTTTAAGAAGAACAGATCAGAAAGGTAGTGAGGATTTTCATTCCTCAGAAGGATTCCTTCTAAGGTGATAAAAGAACATAGTTATCTATACTGGCACAAACAGCAAGGTGTCTCTGCCTTGTAATATTAGAGCCAAAATATGACACTTTCTGTGCCTTAAATTCAATTTTTTTTTTTATCGTTGGAAGACGTGTACAAATTCCACTATAAAATAAATGGCGCTTTGCACCGAGTGTTGAGAACGTTAGAGGTTAAAAATACTCTCTACCTTCTGCCTCATCCATGCCCTGTCATCTCTATATATTTTCATACATATGCAAGTTTATGCTGTAAAATGTTCCTAACAAGAATTTGCTATAAAAAATGCTATGCATTATACTTGATAAAATGCTAAAATAAAATGGAATTTAAAAAAGCTCTGAAAAATACCTTGGATAGCATAGGATGCTGCACTAAAAAATGTACCACACAGGAAACTGCAAGACCCATAACCTAAAGCATGGCACCAATCAATCCATGAGGAAAACTAATATGCATGATGCGTGGGGATCATGTACTCAGTGAGCACATTCACATGATAAGGTTTTTTGTCATTCGAATGTGCTGAACCAGAAGGGAAAGGATAAAAAAGTACACTGTCACCTATTTGGAATGAGGTCTGTGGCAGTCTGCTGGAAAAGATGCCAACCATAAGTGGGGGAAAAGAAGATGTCTAAACTGGCAAGACTTTCTAGAAAACAAAACAAAACAAAACAAAAACAAGCAACAAACCACCAAGCAAAAAAAAAAATGCACTTGAAAGAACAAAGACAATTGCTAAAGATTTTCTTCTTACTACAGATTTTTTCAGCTATAATTCTTAAAAGATTTGGAGACAGTAAGTAATGTAAATGTTGAAATGTCCTCAATTTATTGTCTTTTTATTTTCCTACTCCTTGCAATTTAATACTGTAATATGAGCAACGCTGAAGGATTTTTTCCATCTTTCTCATTCTTCCACATCCTCAGTTCCTTTAACAGTCATGAAAGCACCAAAAGGAATATTAAGCCCTGTAATTTTTCTAGTATGCCAGTCTTCCAACACTCAGTTTTCTCAAAGTTAAATATTCCTTTTTTCACCATTCTGAAGCTTTCATAGGCACAAAGTTACAATGATAAAAATAAACCCTAACAGAGCTATCACTCAGTGCATTGAGCCAAAGAGCACAAATAGGGCAGGAGTAGAAAAGAAAATAGAACTTTAAAAAACCCAAACAAATCCCACCTTTTTCCAAATTAGTTCCCTTTAAAAATGCATGTATACATGAATTTTTTACTTCTGTCTTTTCTTCTAATTTGATCTTTACAGCAGTGAAAGAAAAATGCAAGATACCATTTACTTCTGGTTTTGGCTTTGCACAAATGTTTCTCTGATTTTCAATAAATTCTACTCACAACATGTAAATATCTGTGACAAAGACCATCCCCCTGGAGTGGTACAGGATGCATTGCTAAGCAACATTTTTTTTTCAGTTTGCTTTGGTTTTGTCCTTTTGTTCTCTCTCAGAGTTCTTTTAGTTGCTTGCTTTCTTACCATGTGAATACAGAGGGAAGTTCCACTAGGGTCTCTTTCTGCAAATAATATGCTATGTAAAGGGTTCAGATTTCAGAAAGCCCATGCGGAAAATCATGACATTTTTTAACTAACTTTGAATCTGTTATGTTCAGAAGCAGAATCCCGCTGGCATATGGAAATACAAATCCGAAGTACTTCCACTCTAGATTACCATTACTCTCTGGGTGGATGGACCTGCTGTAGGCTCAACTTCAGAGCAGAAAATTTCTTACTTTCTACTTTTTTTCCTTCCTTTGCACTTTGTGGTTTTTTGTAAAACAAATCGGAGCACATAGGCTAGAGGGGAATCACAGAGCACACCAGAAAGGTCCCTAACTGGGAGATCAACAGTGAGGACTTGAAGACGTGCTAGAGTATGTCAACCAACTGTTGACGCAGCCAAAGCTTGTCTGAGCCTCACCTAACTAAAGACAGAACATATACAAAACAAAGTTCCTTATATTGTTGAAAATCAAGCATTAGCCTGAAGGTCTAAATGTGTATCTCCATACTCAAAATGTTTGAAAATTATTAATGGACATATATTCTCTAAAACTGACAACCTGAAGAGCAGGAATGCAAGCATTCTCATGTTCATATACCTGTGGTTGTGCAAAGTAGTCCCAGTACAGCATACTTTGCCAAAAGCTAAAAACACAATGTCAAACTAGGGTGCTTTCCTTAAAGGGGAAAAAAAAAAAAAGTTTAGGTTGGTTTGTTTTTGGTTTTTGTTTTTTTGTTTGTTTGTTTTTTAAACAGGTACAAGCTGCTTCTAAAGCTGCCGTTTGAGAATATGAAGCTTTTCATATAGGTGTTTCATCATAACATGTCTTCCTGCCTTACTCTTTTATTGAGACCTGCATTTCTGTTGATCCCGGTGTTAGGTATGACATGGCAGTGGTTTCAAGTAGGTTTGCAACTGACCAGCAGCAGCCAGAAATGTTTCCAGATGTTTATGACAAAATGCATCTCTACAGACAAGGAAAACTTATATTGGTATGATGCTGGCAGCTCCAAGGCAACCTTGACATAAATTTCCTGCAAACATATTCCTGCCATTGCGAGCTGTGCTATCCTATCAATTCAATGTGATTATCTAGTCCAATACCGGGAATCCACATTTAATAGATGGTTCCAGCAGCAATCCTCTGACACCATCAGCTAAAGCTTTTTCTCTCTATCTTCTTTACCCTCATCTATATCGCTGTCTGTAAGAGAGTTTCCCAGTTCCATGAATTGGTATGTAAGGGCAGGTATTTGCTTCATAAACTCCTGCTGTTTCTCAACTGTTTGCCAGTGCAAAGGAGGATTTTAAATATGGCATGTAATTAACTATTACTGAGAAAGTAAAAATCAAGTGTAGCAGAGAAAAATGTGATTTGTCAGGGTTGTCCCTTCCTACCGTTTTTTAATTGCACCATGTCTCTCCCAAAAATGAATTCATGAAAGCCTACAGTATTTTTACCAGTGAACTATATTTGTGGAAATAGAAATTCCTGGCTGCCCTCCAGAAAAACAAACTCTCTCTGAACAGAAATAACACCTCAACGTTCCATATAACAGTAGTGCAGATAATATAGGACACTTAGCATGCTGATAGTTCATGGACACCCCTTCCCATTTTAATACAAATATTCATTTGTAATGAGCTAATAAAACTAATTTTGAGCAAAAGTTACGTTTTGGGAAGTAGTTACACCAAGAATTTTACTTTGAGATTTCACACTTGGAGCAATTGTATTTGTGTGATTCTTTCCACAGAATCCATTTTTTCAAGCACTGAAGGTATTTGGTGGGGACAGTCTGAGACACTCTGGCAAGTGCCTTTAACACTGAACTATATCACCCTCTAAGAGGACCAGAGGTCAAGGCATTAGACCACTGACAACTTGACAAATGTACAACTTCATTGTAATACTATCAAATAACAGCATGTATAAAATGTAAATATTCTCATCAATGCTGCAATTAAGCTTAAAAAGACGGTTGTATAACCACCAATCAAAAATATTGTTTTAATTATAACAAACTTGCATAGATGTTGCTCTCTTTCTCCTTTTGTTTCCTAATTCATATCCTTTCTCTTGGTGTTGCCTTTGTTTCTGCTTCGATCTTGGCCTTCGTGACTACAGTCTTTTCTTGTCAGAATATTCTTTTGCTACCTAGTGCTTCCTAAATGCGTATCATCTCTACAGCTAAATTGCATAAAGCATTACTTTGTTAAAAAAAAAAAATAAAAAAGAAAGAAAGAAAGTATCTACTGCAAGAGGTTGATCCTCTCATGGACTGCTTCCATTTCCCCAGCTATCTCGAGATAGGAAGTCCATCTGTTTGCTTTTTTCACTTCTTTCCTTAGAGTTCACACTTCACCTCCAGATACCCTGCTGGAGCAACTGTCTTCCTATACCAAAACCCTCTGGAGAAGCATAAACATTAGTGAGCATGTTAGAAGCACTAATGTGCAGAAACTTACCCTCTATTGCGTATGCTGCCTCTTGAGCTCTGTGCAGAGAGCAGTCAGTCTCACAGTGCCCCTCCATCTGAAAATAAAAGAGAGTGGATGATAGAAGAAGGGTTCTGTGTAACTGCATCAACACGTTTTTTTCCTCCTGAATACATTTGCCAGGCCAACACCCAAATATAGTGGAGTCGTGCCTAATGAAGCATCTCCCCCCATGGGACTGTGGTCTCTGTCTCTTCAGGAAGAAGCCCCATCCCCTCTACCTTTGTCCCTCATAACTGGATGCACGATCAGCTCTACTGGTCTTACATAAGAAAGTAAGACCTTTTGATTACACTGGTGGGTTTGAAACAGTATTTTTAACTCTTTTACAGTTATTATTTTTACTTGATTACAATTAAGATCATGTTCCTATTGTCCTTGTCATGAAAGTTTATGAGAGTCACTAGGCTAGGAAAAGTGTCAATTTACAGTTATCCTCTTTCCTTTAGATCAATTTCTGCAAGTGTTTGCAACTTTCCTTGTCAGACAGTAATTCACTGGATGCAGTAGAGGTTTTAATTACCTCAGTCACCATTCTAATACTATCAATACTCCCATAATATGTACCCAAATAAATATAAGCTTATTGTTGGATGTAAGTGATGTCAGCCTTCAAAATAGATGGTCACTTCACTCAGAGTCATAAAAGGAAGATTGCTTTTAGCCAGTATCACACTTTCAAAGATTATCTTTAAGTAGTTAACCTGACAGCTTTACCAAAACTTTATTGTAATAAAATCCTTGTATCCTGTCTTGTTTGATTTTATTTTGTATTACAAATTTTTTTCATTTAATTAACATTAAAGCCTCATTAAGAAATGGTATGTTTTTAATGCAGCTTATTTGTAAAACAGATAATAATTTACACCTTAATGCCCCCATTGCACTGAAATTCTACTCTTGCCAGACCCATGACTGAATTTAGACACAATCTTAGATATTTCAATTTTTGAAAAATAGTATGAAACTGTAACAAACAGGAGATATTTCAAAGATATTGTTTCCTACCATAGGTTCTGTAGATGTGTTTGATGAATTAAAAATTATTATATCCTGGGATTAATTAGGTTTTAAAAATACTTTTTATAAATTTCTTAGTGTAATGTGACATGTTAAGCACAACTAGCTAATAGCAACTATTTAAACATTCATTGGTCAAAACTAAATGATATTACAAACTCTTTACTTACTTTCTATTATGGCAATTTGTCACCTTAACAGAACTAAACCCAAGGTTGCACACTAATAGTGGATTTTTTAAGCTTAATTTCTTTAAATGCCTGTGATTAAATGAACAGCCTTAAGGCACCCAAGTATTTTGTTGTGACAGTGTGTTAGGATTTCAGGCCAAGTATTCAGTAATATTTATATATACATATATATATAAATAAATATTACTATAGCAACTGTCTAGCTTCATGCTTTCACTTTGCTTGTCAAAGCCTTCTCAGAAGAGATGCTGGTTTGGGGTTGACATGCAGTATTTAAAAACAGCCTCTAGATGCCGCTGTTTACTGCATTTAGAAGACGGGCGGCAGTCGAGAAGGAATAGCTGTAAATTGAACGAAATACATTTGACAAGTATTGCTTGAGCCTAAGCCTGCTCTCTTGACGTCAGTGGACAAGATTTCAGCAGTTTCAGGAAAAACAAGTAGAGCTTCTATATTTATCTGTAAAAACTAAACAAAAAACCCTTTCCCTTCACCATATAAGACTGCTCTTTGAAATACAATTAAATAGTTTTCATTGCATCCTAAGCTATAAAATGTACCATAGGATTGCTTCCTAATTACAGAAACTCCTTCTTACATACACACACACATACTTAATTATTCTGGATGTCTTTGTTTAAGAATGACACTGTATAAATATTAATCTTTTTTTTTTTTTCCCCAACTATACTTTGTTCCATGGTCTAAGTTCATTGTAGCATAGTAAATTTGAGTTTATTAGATCAGTTGCTGCTATTTAGATGTAAATTTTTTCAAGCAGGATTAATTACTCCGTAATTTTGAATATTATTTTTTTTAATTAGGAAAATGGAGACATTCTCTGACATTTCTCTAACTAAAAAGAAAAATAATCAAGAACACCAAACTCCACAGAAACTCCCATTGTGCCTCCATATCACAGTTCACAGAACATAAAATTTTTTAAAGTGTCTGGGTACTTTTTTCAGGGCTTGAGTTAGGTTAGGTAAAGCTCCAGGAAGCCATTTAGTGATTGAAACGCTCATGCTCAAGTTGCATATCCCTCACAGGAGCACCTTGGTCACCTCTAGAACACACGAGAAGAGTACAGAATTCCATAGTGCTATGTTTCAGAAATGAATGAGGCCACTCTTCCCTTTAAACCAATCAGAGAAGGAAGAATGTGACTACCATGGTGATTTATCCACAAGCACATGAAGAGCATGTAGTTGCATGGAGAGATGTTGCAGCAATATTTTGAATAACTTTACTATTTTCACCTCCCAACAGATTCTCTTCAAGATACAAGAGAGTCCTGCTTAGGAAACTGAAAGTAACCATTAGTAAGAATGCTTTTGAATTACATGTTATAGACGTCTTAGAAATGGTAAACAAACCACCAAGAGCACTTGAGTCACTGACTAGAAATTCGTGACAGTTCTCTGAGGAAGCAGGAGAGCCAGAGGTTTTTTTCATTTGTCCAGTGTGACTCAAGTATGCACCACTCTTCCATCAGAAAACCTGCAACTCATTGATTACTCTTGGAGAGTCAGGCTTACTGACAGTATGGAGGATTTTCTTCAATGACAGTTTCATGCAAGGGACATACTACAAGTTCGTGGAGAAAAGAATGTAAGCCAAGACTCTCCCTTCAGTCTTTCCACTATGTTTGGGAGTCAGCATTCATACACACATACAACCTGTCAAAGCAAGACTTTAATCATATTATCAAGATGAACAGCATCATCAGGAGACAGTTAAGATGTTTTTCCAGAAATTAGCAGCTGTGATTTTGAGTCTATAAAGACAAAAACTGAGTAAGGGTCTTCTGGGCTAAAGGAACACTAAAATCATTTAAACATGAGTTTCATGGTTGTGGTTAAAAATAGACTAAACCAAAATTCACTGGTTTACACAAAGCTTGATTTTGTAGGCAGGCACTGTCTTATCCCATGAGAAGAGGAAAAGCATCTTATTTGTAGATCTTGTAAGGGTTTGAGATGTGTTGCTTACATAGGCCAAGAGTAAGAAGTTTTTGAAAAGCCACAAAAGTACAAATTCATCTTCTCAGAACTTTGTAAATTGAAGCAAGCTGCAGAGAAACTTCCTCCAGTTTGATGACATTAAAATTTAGACTTTCAGGATTGCAATATGAGGTAGATAGCTATATATTGTCCATAATTTACTTGAGACAAATAATATATTTTTGGACCTGTTTTCTGAGACTTTGGGTTTTTTAAGCACATAGCTTCTTAATGGTCTTCCAGTATTATGCAAGATCTACTGCACAACAGAGCAAGCTGTATCAGTGTTAATGAGAACAGAATTTGTGACAGTATACTTTAAATCGGAGCTGCCTTAAGCTAAGTGGAAACACTGACATAATTTGTAATGCTAACTGGAAGAATGCAATTAAAGAAAGAATTATTAAAATGAGCCTCATGTCTGTATTTAGCGGGGAGGATCTGGGTTTTAAAAGTTACCTCCTCTTAATAATACTAAGACATGCAGGTCCTGATCTTGAAATGAGTTCCATATGCCTTAAAGCCCATGTTCAGGCATAGCATGCTTCTGCTTCATGACCAATTTTTAGTTTTCCATTTTTAGGAGAATTGAAACATATGGACTTCTGAAAGAGAACCATTAGGTTCAACTTCTGTAGGCTGACTGAAAGCCTATATCCACTAATAAATAAAAAATAAATAAAACAGAAAGATTACTCTCCAGCCATAGATGTGTCTCTGCCAAAGAACGCCGAGCTTTGGCAAAAGCTTTCACCTTATAATATTTTACATTAAATGTTTCTAACCAACAGATGGGTCTGGCTGAGGAATACCTGGATAGCTGTTCCCTAGAAAAAGTATAGGGCATTGAGCCATCAGACACAAAAGTGGGGTGACAAGCACTTTTGTAAACGGAATGGATTTTCACTCCCATTCAAAGGTTTATATTCAAGATCAAATGCTGAACAGGGAAGAAAACTGAAGGCTCATAACTCCACTGGTTCTCTCATAGTAGCATAGGTATGTGCACAGAGAAAGATTCTTGCTATACCAACCGTAAAATACATGTGTGTATATATATATATATATATATATATGCTCACTTAAATGGAATCATGTTAATAAGAATTTCATAGTTTGCAGAATAATTTTTTTAAACATTTATTTCTATCACTAATGGAAAGCATATTATAGTGCTGAATACAACTGCCTCTCGCTGCTTATGCTGAAGTCCTCTGGCATTCACGCTATCAGGAAAATAAAGCCTCTTCAGTAAGACCTCCTACATTTTTCAGTCAAGAATCTGCTGAACAGTAATGTAAACCAGACAATAGATGAAGTTCACCTTTGAAATGACTAGTGTTCAGTATATGAACTTTACTAAACTGCGCAGGTGTTTCAGGGGATTGACAGAACTGCAGAAGAGAGAAGAAAAAAAAAAAAGGCTTTGTAATTACTACTCCTCACTGGTATGGTATCAGAGTAGTTTTAAAGTTACTGGCACACTTTGTTATGCCTGAAAGTAAAAGACCACCCAATTACAGAAATTAGATAAATGTATAATTTTTGTATTACACCTTCATGGGTCTTCCCCTGCCACCACATGCATTTCACCTGAGCTTTTAGTCCAAGAAAATCTGCTTTCTTTTTCTACTGCACAAATTTACTGTCTTCAGTGACAAATAGTTACATAGGTATATACTATACAGAATGTCTAAAGAGAAATGTGACTAACTTCAGTTACTGTTTCCCAAAATATTATCTTGGAAACAAGTATCCTCTCCTCATCACCTCTTGCCTGAGGTTTGCAAGCACAGATATAAGCGAATCAGAGAGAAAGCCTTTTGTCTATCCAAGCTTTAAAAAGATAAAGGGGGAAGACGGAGATATGAAAGGGAATCTAAGAACTGATCCCTGTAAATCCATCTGAAAATAACAACTTTCTGGCCTATGTCAGAATGAACTTTGTCTGGAAAAAAATGTGGGACTTTGAAGCTATTCCTAATGTTCCATTTTTCAGATTCTAAGGTGTTCTCCATGGGAGAGATTTTCCTTGCTCACATAATCTGAGTCTGTCCAAGCCTAGGTGCTGGGAAAAGGGAGATGGGTGCCTTATTAAGCTTTGCTGTGGACCACTGCGGCACTCTCCTGCCTCTGTTAGGACTAAAAGCAATCTAATCTACCTGTCTAGACAAGGCTTTGCGCTGGTCTGATCCCTTTCTTTGGTGCTGCTTGTGACATCCAGAAATTTGACAAGGAAAGCAATTATTGATCAGTCTGAGGTGTGTTTTGCTGTGATAATTGTCTAAGCATGACTGAGTGATGCCCCTATAGATAGGTGCTTACTTATTTCCTGAGGCATGTCGTCCTCAGAGCAACAGAAACATTGATAAGAGAGAGGACAAAATGACTAACTTTGATGGAGTTTGTGTTGAAACATCTGCTGCTTGTCAACATGGGAGGCAGAAGCAGTGATTTATTAGTAATAAGAAAGGAAAACCAATGAAACTCTCTGTCTTATTATTTCCCTAAACTATTTTCTGACTAAGAATGCCCAGGAAGTTGCCCTAAAGAGAAAATACTGCCCCATTATCCGTATATTTTTACTTTGCCTACATTATAACTTACCACATACATGGTAACACATTATTTAGTTTAAGACTTTGAGTACCTTCTGCCTATTAAGGAATATGGACAATAAAGTCACTAAATGCAACTGTGAAAATCTATGGACAAGTCAAATTGCGATCATCTAGATTTTTTTCCTCTTGCTTAGAATAGAAATATTTTTAGAAAATTGCACTGAATGTAAACTATTGAAAAGATATTTGGTAATGTTTCCTATTCTCTGAATACATAACAAACACAGACCTGTAATTTCTCCTCATTGTTTTCATGAGAGTAATTTCATTTGGATTAATCCTTTCTTTCAGGCTCAGCTCTGCATGAGCACTCTGCAGAATTCTGGCTTCCACATAAAGAGAAGCTCTGAGAGAAACTGGCCTCCAGAATGCCAAAATTGCTTCCCCAGAATATGGTGGCGTGTACAGTCAGAACACTGCTGCCCATAGGAGGAAGGTACACACCTTCTCTTTTACAGCTTTTGAGCCCTGAAGAAAAAAGGGTCTTTGAGAATCACAGCCATGCCACTGGGGCATGGAAAAGGGATGTGATGGAGGAATCTGTGCTCTTCCCTTCCGTGCATATCCATAGTAAATAGATGGGTATCATCTGCTCAATAGTAGGGTGTAGCTTTTGTAATATTTCTACCACCAGAACACACTCCCCAGAAATAAAACTTCAAAACCGTAGATGCCTTGGTTTAACTGGACTATTAAGATAAGTAAAAGTATTAGAAATTAGAAGAAGCAATCTTAAAAGCGTGATGCTTTTAAACAGAAATTAGTCATCTGTCTGCCTGCCTATCTGTAATTTAAAGAATGAAGATATGTCTATGTCAAACGAGTTGGTTTTTTTCCCCAGAGGACATAGGGTTTAATCAAGCTTTACTACCTCAGTAACCTTTTGTAAATGGTGAGGCATGACTGACATCAGAGTAGGATTGAAAAAGAGAAGATATTTAAGTTCAAATCTGGATGTAAAGATGTCAATCTCACTAATGCAAGTTAGAGTGAGTATATATATTGATTTAAACTGAGAGTTTTCTACTTTCTGTGCAATCAAGGAGCAGGTCAGAAGTTGAAAGCAGAAAAACAAAGTAAATGCCTGTCCTGGTAAACCACGACAATGCCTGAAGGAGGTCTCTTTCTGTGTTTTGGGTCTCATTCAGATCCTGTCAACATTGCATAAGCACAACTCCATCTATCAGATCTACATTACCGTTTTGATGGAAATGAAATGTCTCAGTAAAGCTTTCTTCAGACATTTTTTCATCTGAATACCTTTAGACTTCCTTTCTTTTCCTGTATTTTTATTTTTTCCCTTTTTAAACAATAAAGCATCAATAAGACATCAGGTTGTTTGCAGGTTTTGGAATATTTTCACCTTACTCAAAATCACAGTGGTTGGAATCTGTTTCTGTGTTCTGATTCATCAGGTACTTCCATCGTAACAGGTGACATGAGTGTAGCAAAGAACTAAGCGTTTTTTTTCTCCTTATGCCACGTGCAATTACATCTATTTTAAGTGGTCTGATAATTGCATTTTAAACAGCACTTATTATTCTTTTAGTTATATCTAAATGGATTTTTATTGTTATAGTAAATAGTTACTAAAGCCCTCTGAGGGAGAAAAAGCTCCACACACTTTCAAGCAAACAATTCGAGCCTGTACATTAATCTTTACCTTTAAACAAACAGCAATAATTAATGGGAGTTGGGCACCTTGCTGTATTGTACAGTGACAGAGATTAAACACTGGCACTGCAAAATGCCAGTTTTCAGCTTCTGCATTTGTAGACCCTTCAGAGCCATGAACTGACATTTGCAATCTTTGTCAGTCAAAAAAAAAAATGGCAAATTCAGTTAAATTTAGTTCTGCCATTCAAACGAAATGAAGGTCATCACCTGCCCCTTTTGTGATTTGATTATCCAGGGACTGAGTTTATTTTCCTGAAGAAAGATACATTAAAAGCACCCAATTCTGCAAATATTGCTCCATCTCAGCAGTTCAATTGGCTTAAATTATTAATTATTAATCATTAACTGACTTAGCTATTGTTGTTTATTTAAGAGTACAGATTAATATATAGCCCTGAACTGCTTAAGCGTTTTTCCTTTCCTAGAGCTCTCACAACCATTCCAAAAAAACAAACACACTTTGAAATTACAAAAATTAGTATATTAAATAAATATAATTTATAATTCAATTACTGGCTTTTTGAAATGCTATAGTTATGTATTGTTTACATTACCCAAAATATTTTTATTGACTTCATTTGGACTACTTATATAAATAAAGACTCCAGGTCCAATCCTTCTACCCAAGAAGAGAAGGAAACTCTGAAGCAAGCTCTTGAATTCCAAACCATTATGTGCATAAAGCCAGGACCAAAGCATCATGCTTTCAAGGAGAAACATGCTTGACATGTTCCACAATCCTCTCCATATACTGCTCCTGCCTTTATGGCATTCCCATCTCATCTTCACTGACTCCCTCACCGAAACCCTGAAACTGGGGTTAGGAGTGCAGCAGACTATAAGCATCACTTTTTGACCCAGTACTTCTTGTAAGAAGTGGGTTTCCTGAGGTTACTGTGAGAATGAATTGTGGCAGAAGCCCAAGTCAAGGACACAGCAGTGCAAGTGCCAGTTAAAAGAGAATTAATGTCTGACCTTGTGGAAGTGGACTACTTCATGGATTAAAAACCATCTGTAACAGGGGGAGTCTTCACTTCTTTACCTGCCACACTCCTAATGTCTTCTTCTTCCAGGGACAACAATGTAAGGAACACCCTGAAAAACCTCAGCAGGACCACTAATTTGGTCTTGAATATTTCCTATTGCATATGGGACCAAGGACATATGTAGTAATGATTTAAGCAGCATTCTGGGGATATATTAAGGATATATCCTTCTGGGGATAATATTAAAGACTGCTAAATGATTAGCACATAATCTGCTATTTGAACACAGTGGATTTTTGTAATGCATTTTTTCACTACGCTGGACTGAAGGGGGCATCCTATAGGTGCACCACAGGTCAGCTTCCAGTGTTGCAGTGCTATGTCATGAAATAAGAAAGCTCATTCATTAGCATATGAATCAGCTCTCCACAGAAAGTGGTAGAACTGCAGAAGAGGAAAAGCCATTTTGCTTTAATAATAACAGCCTGTAAGAGGCAATCCCAGGCACAAAATGATCAAGTGACCAAAGCCAGTTCAGTGAAGAATGACAGCATTTTATGCTCAACACTTCAAGATTAAAGTCTTTAGTTAGCAAAGCATAATGTGAATCAGTTTCATGTATAATGCATTGTGTGAGCCCATAGCCACTATGATACAATGTAAGCAATTCCATTTAGTGCAATTTGACTATAGCTAGTACAGAATAATTGGAGTCAGTTTCTAGCATGCTAGAATTTGAGTCAAAAACGGTATGGAAAAGAATTTGATACATAATAACACCGAGCTGCAGATAACAAGCAATGACGTGGATGGATAGTTAATATTCTATACTATGCAAGTCACCTTAATACGTTGTGATGTGATTATGAGTCCAGTGTTCTTATATACAGACAAAAGGCTAATACATCACAGTAGAAAGGCGACTATTAAGAAACAGTATAAATAATGACACAGAGCTGCATTGGAGGAGAGTGCAACATCAAATACTGCAGTTTTCTCAAATGTAAGAGTGAGGGAATAAACATCTACACAAGGATAAAAATGGCTACTCAAGAGAACACTGGACATATTTCAGAGCAATTTCTCATATTTCAGAGGTGGCGTTAATGCTACACTGGGCAATTTCAACTCCTTCTCAGGAACTCAGCCCTTTCCATTCTTTTTCTCTCATTATTAGAAACAGTTGTGAAAGTTCTCGCCTCTTGGATACTCTGGGCCTCAATCCTTTGTGCAAATAGTACGGTTTGAAGACTTGCCCCTTCCATGAGGTTAATAATGTATGATTAGCTAAAGAACTACAGTGTTTTAAAGCAAGCACATAAACATTAACATGACAGATCTGCATGTAAACATTTTTGGTTTTCTAAAATTAATACAGAAAACAGCAAAAATGTGCTATTATTGCAACTTGTGACTGCGTTCAGTTTAAAACCAATGGACACTAGTTCATTGAAATTTTTTTTCTCTTCCTAAATTTACATGAGTCTAACCCTGTGTACCTGAGAAGAGCTCATTTATGAGCATGTGCTAATCAGTTCTGACTACAAGTTTAAGTCATCCCTGAGCAAACAGAAAACTATTCAGCTTAGCAATAAAGTTAAATAATTATTACCAGGCTATGTGATGTGACTACAATGTGACATTGAAATGACTATGGCGTGATTAGAATAAGAATGTTATATGCCTGAGATGTTACTAGAATGAGGCTATAAAACGTCTGTGATGCCATACTGCTGTGATATGACTAGTGTCAGGAAAAATGTGTGCATTATTAATGCATACATAAACATGCCGTATTTCAGAAGCAGACTGCATTACACAGAATGCTAGTAGTTCTAATTACCTTCTATATTAATGGTTGTTCTGCTTTGTATTTTAAAAGGTAAAAGAACTGTGTACTTCATTCATTCATAGAATTTTTTTTCTAAGGTTTGGCAGTAAGGTTGCTCCTTCATGTCACTTGCTTGATTTTCAATGCCGGGGCTCTAGTCATCCTTCCTGTATTACATAATGAACATTTTTCTTAAACTATTATTAGATTCAGTTCCCTTTTCTAGTGTTACTTGATATCATCGAAACCGGGATCAATTTTTTTCTGTGTATATCTGTAACAGGAGTCTTTTGGAAACAAATACAAAGCACAGCAAAACTAAGAGCGTTTAATCTTTACACACCATGGGATTAGAGGATGTGCAATGTTCGCATACAGCGTCTGCATCCGTATGACTTGCACGGATATGTACATTTATCAGTATGTGCCACACAATTCCAAGCCATGCAAATTACTGACCTCTGACAGGTACAAGTAGCTTCCACCATCAGTTAACAGTGCGTCCTACATGCAGACACATATGGGAGTCTAAGGGTAGGAGCCTGCATCTGACAATGTAAAATCTTCAAGGTAGAACTTGGATCGTTAGCTCACCAACGCTATCAACTGAAAATATGCAAATCAGATAGCACCACATAAAGTCAAATACTGATGTTATCTTTGGATTTTTCTACACATATATATTTGGAAGGCTTAAACAGAACCAGAGGCCAGTATGGCCACACACCTGGGCATACTAAATTAGATAGGTTCTGTCATACAGCTTGTAAGTTCAAGCTGAGAAAAGCTAGCAATAAAAGCACAGTCAAATGAAGGTTCATTCATGCTTCAGAAAACGTTGAAAAAGGCACTACATATAATGCACTATAATCATCTTCTTGTCACACTTTTGAGGTCACTCATATCGTAATACATTGGCATTTTATTACAGTGTCTTCTAGGCATGTGATGCTTCTTTGTGGCTAGCTGGGTAATTTACCTGTGTCATTTATGGGGAAGGCGAAACGATCACTTTTATTATTTATCAAACC